>NC_046314.1:4707697-5007697 GCF_009819535.1 Lacerta agilis
TAAAATACAACAACTTGAATCCTAACTTTCCTTCTGTTTCCTATCTCCCCTTGCAAGAAGGTCAAGAAAATTCATTCTGATTCTGAGCCTACTGAGCTAAAACCTTTTCAAAGTTACAGGACTGAAAGCACATGCAGCGTTATTCAAAAATCTCTCTCTCATATGACTGCTACAACCAGAACCCCCGTATCTGCCCCAAGCCTAACCTGGTGAGACAGAGAGGAAGCGCTGGCAATTTTGCTTATCCTTCCCTTACAACTCAGAGCTACGTTCATTATTTATTTATTTATTTATTCCCCGACTTCCTTTTTAAAAGCAAGGTCCCTTTTCTCATTTAATCTGACAAAGATTGTCCTCTCAGAATGACCTTTCTCCCCACCCCCTCTCTTCCCCCCTTCCCCTACCCCAGGCTATTGCCCTCATGGCAGTAACTAGATAACACACTCTATCAGAGGTTTGTTTTTTTGGAAAAAAAATCATTGGAAAGGCACTAGAGCTGATAGTGGCATCAATCCTAACCTGACACGGGCCAGGGTCAACCATTTATCTCTTCGCATTGCCTGTGGTAACAGTGGCGGCCATGTTGGCTCTCTCTTCGCAGCTTAACAACCTTGCAGAAGGCACATTTGTTCGTAAAGATAACATCTGCACTTAAACTTGGACTTTCAGTTGTTGTTGCTGCTGCTGCTGCTGCACACTGATCACACAGGACTTAACTGTTCTCCTGGGGTGGGAGGTCATTTAATATAATTTTGAAAGATGGATGTCCAGATATTGAGAAGAATGAGGCAATACGAAGTAGCATAGGTTCAGAGAAGCCTACAAAATATCACTGGCAAGCATCAGTGCAAGTATGAAGACCAGAGGGTCGACTGCTTCCAGCTTCAGAAGTACTGCTGGGGAACGGGGTGTCAGATAATAAACTTTGTAATGACTCATCTTTTTCCATGCATCGTTCTGCCCCGACACTGAGGTCCAGCTACGAGGGCCTTCTGGCGGTTCCCTCACTGTGAGAAGCAAAGCTACAGGGAACCAGGCAGAGGGCCTTCTCGGTAGTGGCACCCTGTGGAACGCCATCCCTTCAGATGTCAAAGAGATAGACAACTACCTGACATTTAGAAGACATCTGAAGGCAGCCCTGTTTAGGGAAGTTTTTAATGTGTGACATTTTAATGCATTTTTAATCTTTGTTGGAAGCCGCCCAGAGTGGCTGGGGAAACCCAGCCAGATGGGCGGAGTACAATTATTATTATTATTATTATTAAGAATTACATTATTATCACCAAGTAGCCAGAGTGATTTAAAGGAGGCGCCATCCCTGAAGGATGTCACTCCTGAAAAGGGAGGAACAAAAATGGATTCTGAATTGCTTACAATGGGGGCAGGGCTTACAAAAAGGACACAGAAGTTTGCCATAGTTTATCAAAGAAGCCCAGGGCACGGGACAATGACTGCCATGTGTCGCCATCTGTAACAGGCCTAGCAATAAACAGTCAAGAGTAAATGTGTGCACAGAAAGAGATGTCAGCAGAGCTACTGCCTGGACTGACTGATCTTACGAGACACGGTGAAGCAGTGGTCCTTTGGAGGGGTGGCATGTGTAGGCGGAGCAAAAAGAGAGAATACAAACTTTTTTCCGTTACCCGAGGCCTCCTATTCCCACATTTAATAGATATTTATTGGACTAAATAAGAAGCATAAGCAGGATGAACATCATTCTTTAGGTTTGTTTTAAGATTTTCAGAATCGAAAGTGGGTAGGGACGCAGGTGGCGCTGTGGGTTAAACCACAGAGCCTAGGGCTTGCCGATCAGAAGGTCGGCAGTTCGAATCCCAGCGATGGGGTGAGCTCCCGTTGTTCGGTCCCAACTCCTGCCCCCCTTGCAGTTTGAAAGCACGTCAAAGTGCAAGTAGATAAATAGGTACCACTCCAGCGGGAAGGTAAACGGCGTTTCCGTGCGCTGCTCTGGTTCGCCAGAGGTGGCTTAGTCATGCTGGCCACATGACCCGGAAGCTGTATGCTGGCTCCCACGGCTTATAGAGCGAGATGAGTGCCGCAACCCCAGAGTCGTCTGTGACTGGACCTAATTGTCAGGGGTCCCTTTACCTTAAAAAAAAAAGAACTGAAAGTGACACTAGATGCACCCATACACCCCCCCCCATGTCTTTCTTATTTAGAGAATGTGGTACTGAGCATGGTTTGCTTTCTTTTTCTGCTTCTGCACTGCTCCCCATTTTTATTTAAAACTTTCCCCGTCATGGAAGAAAGAGGAACTACCAACGATTCAAGAATGGCAGATGAAAATGATGGACTATATGGAACTTGCTGAGATGACCGGGAAACATTGTGACCAGAGGGACGACGCAGTGGGAGAAGAATGGAAGAAATATAAAGTGTATTTGTAAAAATATAGTAAGATTGAAATTTAGAAAGAACTTGGAAGAAATGTTAGACTGTAGATTTAGAATTTTGTTAAGTGTTAATGAAATGTGAAATAATGAATTAAGAAAATAATTCAAGAAATGGATAAGATTTTTTGGAAAATATGGTTGGTACAATGTAAAGAAATTACTAAAGATGAAGGACAATGAACCCAGGAAGGGCAGACATGAGGAAGGCAAGTAACAATGTTAAGGAAAGAAGCAGTCTTTAACAAATATTTTTTTGTTTTTCATTTTTGTATTTTTGTATTTTGTAGTTTGTATAGTTATTGTTTCTGTATTTGTGGTGTGTTTGTAGTTGTTGTATTGGTTTATTTTATGTGTTTTGTTGATGTTTGGGGAAAAACTAATAAATACATTTTTTTAAAAAAAAACTTTCCCCTTCAACAGATAGACTTCAAGCAGCTCACAGTGCAAAGATGGGTAAAGTTTCATTCAGAGTAATCAGACCCGCGGCAGGTGGACTAAAATATCTGGAAGCAGGAAGAATCCAGTTTCCCATTGAAAAAGGGTGCACCAATACTCTGGCCACAACCACCGCTGAAGTTCAGTTCTTTCCACAGCTGCACAGCCACCAGTGAAGTTCAGTCATACCAGTGGTTGTTTAATTAAATATTTAATGCCTTTTCCTCTTTTTGTGGGGAGAGCAAACCAACCACACAAATCGAACCAAAGATCTGCTGAGATGAGAGAGCGTTTGGATTCAGTCGATCTTGGGCTTTCCCCATTGAGCCAGAGAAACAACAGCATAAGACCCTTAACCCCAGCTCAGCCAGGTGTTAAGCCTCAAAGGAGGGCGATTCTGGGGGCATGGGAAAAGCAGAAATCGTGTCCTCCTCCCAGAGAGCACGCGTTGCGGTGAGATCAACAAGATCGACCTCACTGCTGTTGTGGGTGGGAGCGATTGGATAGCCACAACAACCCGATTGGTGGTCCCTCGGTGGCTGGGGTAATTCTGACCAATGGGATCGTTTCATGCATTAACCGAGAGACCTATATCTACTGCTGCACGTTGCATTGAGCTTCCTCTTTTTGCCTTGTGCACCGGATCACCGCCCACCCTCCCTATATTTAGTGTCCATTATGCCTTGCTATGCTTTCATGGGTTGTCTGGTTTTGGGACAGGGGCCCGGTAGGAATTTTCCCATTTGGCTGATTGGCTGGTGCCACTTGGGTTTCGCCTGCCGCGTAGCAAATCGTCACAACTTTGTAAGGTTTGGCAGTTAGGCACTGGTTCAATGTGGAGGGGAGGGGAGGTTGTCACACCTGCCCCTCCAATGCTAGGGTATTCCGTTAAAGGAATCCAGGGGCTCGCCTTGCTTTTGTCTGATCCCCTTCCAGGGGTTAGGGCCACGCCAGAGCCCCTGGGAGCATTTGGGGTGAGCTTGAGTCTGAGCCTAGATCAATGCTCCCCAGGGTGTTTACCCTTACTGACCTCTGCCGGTGTCCAGGCGTCAGTGCTGTCCTGCCAAGGTCAGGTGCAGCTAGTCGGGAACCAATGCCTACGCAAACCACTCACGATCTGTAATCAATAAAGTAGCGGCCAAAATTATGCCAATAACCTTAAACTAAATTCTGTGTCAATTCATAGAATCCTAGAGTTGGAAGAGACCACAAGGGCCATCCAGTCCAACCCCCTGCCAAGCAGGAAACACCATCAAAGCATTCCTGACAGGTGGCTGTCAAGCCTCCGCTTAAAGACCTCCAAAGAAGGAGTGTCTTTATTTATTGGGGGAGGTCTTGGGATCTTAACATGCAACAAGACAAAGAGAGACTTGCAGCCATGGCCAACATAGCTCACAAAAAGTGTGGTGTAAGACAAACGCCTCCTGGAATAGGGGTCAGTTATTTGTTGTTGTTCAGTCGTTCAGTCGTGTCTGACTCTTCGTGACCCCATGGACCAGAGCACGCCAGGCACCCCTATCCTCCACTGCCTCCCCCAGTTTGGCCAAACTCATGTTAGTAGCTTCGAGAACACTGTCCAACCATCTCATCCTCTGTCGCCCCCTTCTCCTTGTGCCCTCCATCTTTCCCAACATCAGGGTCTTTTCTAGGGAGTCTTCTCTTCTCATGAGGTGGCCAAAGTACTGGAGCCTCAACTTCAGGATCTGTCCTTCTAGTGAGCACTCAGGGCTGATTTCTTTAAGAATGGATAGGTTTGATCTTCTTGCAGTCCATGGGACTCTCAAGAGTCTCCTCCAGCACCATAATTCAAAAGCATCAATTCTTCGGCGATCAGCCTTCTTATGTAAGTTATGCCCGCTTTCAAAAATTAGAGTTGCTCTGTTAGGCATAAGTACATTCAGTGCAACACCATGAACTGGAAATGGTTAGAGTTATCAGCCTGTGTGTTCCATAATGGTAATCTCTCAAGAGACTGGATTGTCACAGATCCAATGCTCCACCAGCTCGGTTTCCCTGCCTTTGGCTTCACATACATGGCATCTGCCCTAAAAGATGTATTCATACCACCTATGGTGCCGGGGGAGTAAGGAAAATCTGTACAAGGGAAACATTGTTAAAACAGCATGCTTGCATGATGATTAGGTCTGGTCTAGTGATCTGGAATAATAATCTGCAGGCTCACTAAGCATAATAGGTTCAAAGACACCCAAGCTTGGTCAAAACCTCCCATAAGCCCAGAGAGAACACCAGCATCTCGTATTGAGATGTTTACCCCGTCAGCATGTTTACCCCATCAGTGTCTCGGTGGCTGACATTTCATTAGATATCAGAGGTATAAGTGGACAGGTTATTCCTCTGGGCTTCGCCAGCCCCTGTATTCAGAGTAGCATTTAGCCACGAGCTAATAAGCCACCAGCATCTTCGTTTGTAAAAAGGTTGAACTGCATTATTTACAGAAGCAGACTCCCCAGGTTAATTACAGGCTAAGCTGCACATGCAGTGGATTCCAAAAGGAATACTAAGAGGTTCTGTCTTACACAAATGAATTCATTCGTGCATGATCACCACCACCACATATCCCAATAGTGGAGTTAGATGCTCAAGGCAGCGCACGTGGTTCTCCGTATTAACTTCACCATGGTAGATGGAGCTGGCAAATAGTGACTGTACGGCACCTACATACAGGGCCAGCCCACCCATGAGGCAAGGAGGGGTGACTGCCTCAGAGGGGGGGAGCTGCAGATCTGGCTTCCAAGGAATGCCTCGGCCACCGCTGCTGCCACATGCCGCCTCTACAGTGGCCTCTTGCTGAACAAGAGCTGCTAATCTCCTCCCACCCTGGTTGCGCGTCGAGGTCCCCAATCACCCCTCAGAATAACTCACACCGTAGACAGCCATTTAGGTTTTGGTTTTTGGCATAATTTTGGCCACAACTTTATTAAAATACATAATATGTGACTGGTTGCATAGGCATTGGTTTAGACTATCTGTCCCGAAATTAGAAGACGCCTGCTTCTTGGGAGAAAAGCAATGACAAACCTAGACAGCATCTTAAAAAGCAAAGACATCACCTTGCCGACAAAGGTCCGTATAGTTAAAGCTATGGTTTTCCCAGTAGTAATGTACGGAAGTGAGAGCTGGACCATAAAGAAGGCTGATCGCCGTATAATTGATGCTTTTGAATTATGGTGCTGGAGGAGACTCTTGAGAGTCCCATGGACTGCAAGAAGATCAAACCTATCCATTCTCAAAGAAATCAGCCCTGAGTGCTCACTAGAAGGACAGATCCTGAAGTTGAGGCTCCAGTACTTTGGCCACCTCATGAGAAGAGAAGACTCCCTAGAAAAGACCCTGATGTTGGGAAAGATGGAGGGCACAAGGAGAAGGGGACGACAGAGGATGAGATGGTTGGACAGTGTTCTCGAAGCTACTAACATGAGTTTGGCCAAACTGCGAGAGGCAGTGAAGGATAGGCGTGCCTGGCGTGCTCTGGTCCATGGGGTCACGAAGAGTCGGACACGACTGAACGACTGAACAACAACAACAATCTGTCCCACTGGGGACAGAACTGATGACCGTCAGTAAAGGGAAAACACTTTGGGGAGAGAATAGGAGCCGGGGGTCAGACCCAACGACTCTCCCCAGATGCTCCCAGGAGCTGTTGCGTGGCCCAGGCCCCCGACCAGGGGATACGGACAAAAGCATGGCGAGCCCCTGGATTCCTTTAACGGAATTCCCCGCGCTGCAGCAGCATCGGAGGGGCAGGCACAGCCAACCACTTCCCCTCCACCAACCAACGTAATAACCAATGCCTAACCGCCAACCTTACAAGTTGTGACTAATTGTTACGCATTAGGCGAAAACCAGAAGGCACCAGCCAATCAGCCAACTGGAAAAATTCCTACCAGGCCCCTGCCCCAAAAGCAGACAACCCCATGACAGGCACAGCAAGGTCAACGCAGAGGCCTAATAAACGAGAGGGGTGAAAGGGCGGGTGATCCGTTGCATGCAGCAAAGAGGAATATTGCATGGCGTGCCAAGCATTTTAAACCCACTGGGCTGTCCATCAACACATTGCAACATAAAAATCTCCCCAACAACACCAAGGACCCAATCGTAGCCGTGGCCATCTGTATTCTTCCGCCCAACTCTGGAGGGGTGACTTGCTGGCCCCCACCGCGACACGTGCTCTCCATGAAGGAGAACACACTTTGTTGGTGTAGATCTTCATTTCCCCCCTTGATCCTGATGTAGATCTTCACTCACCCCTTCTTCCCTGGCAGGAAGAGAGGGCCGTTTTGTTTTTCATCTCAGGTGCCAAAATGTCTTGGGCCGGCCCTGGCTCCAAAACGGAGCAAGCAAGACACAAGAGGGAGGTGTCAGCACGCTCAAGGGAACACTAGGAATCGAAGAAGTAGGAAAAGGTGCTCAATGGTCACAACCTGTCTGTTGTGGGTGGGAAAGGAATATCCTGAGAGGTGGCACGGTTGATGAACACACTGACAGGAGCATGGCAACATTTTGTTGCAGGTCACACTTGTCAGTGTATATTTCCAGCACTATAAACAAGCTTGCGGAGAAGGGGCTAAAGCCTTGTTCCTAATGAAATTCTCTTTTTAACCTGCAGTCGTAAAGTTATGCACATGCTAAGACATATTAGATCAAGGCTTTAATATAATTCTGGCCCCACTCCTCAAAAAGAGCAGTGTGTGTCTCTGTAGATAAGACAGCAGAGCTTCTTTAGTCAGCCTGTGTGTGACTGGGACAAACCCTTCACAGGTCTCTCAAAGCCATCATCTGGTTCCTCCCCTCCATGTTTCTGGCTTGAAAAAAAGCAGCAGAATTCCTAATGATGCAATCTCGTTTTCTGCATAATTTTGGAGGACTTTTCAGTCAAAAGGTGGGGTGAATATATCCTGGATCATAGAACTGTGGAGTTGGAAGGACCCCTGAGGGTCATCTAGTCCAACCCCAATCTAGTGCAATGCAGGGATCTCAACTAAAGCATCCATGTCAGGTGCCCATCCAACCTCTGCGTAAAAACTGCAGGAATGAATTACTGTGACATGCAGTAGATAGTGCAGAATCCTGCAGTTAGGCTGCTGATGGAAAGAGACCACTATCAGCACATGACACTGGTGTTTAAAGACCTCCAGTGACTTCCTGTCTGCTGGAGGGCCAGATTTAAGGATCAAGGTTCTGGTGCTGTTTATTTTATAATAAAAAATCTTTATTTGGTTTTTCAGATTAAAATTTTACAGTCGTTTATCTAACTTAGATCATAAAAACAAGATTCCAAGGAATTCCCTGGACCTCCATCCTCCCCTTTGTGAGTCCAATTATTATTAATCATTTCCTCCTGCCTCTTTTATGATGATCCAAATATTTTACCTTTCCATTATACCCAAAATTCACCATTAAACTACAAGTGATATTCCAATCCTACTAATGATTTTAACCGTTTACAATGGTCTTTAAGTTATAAATTTTCCCCATTCTTTATTAAAATTTTGGTCTCTTCCCAATTTCTGATTGTTCTGGTCATTTTAGCCATTTCGGCATAGTCCATCAAGTGCTGTTTATTTATTTTATATTCAGCCTTTCCTCCCAAAGGATCCCAGGGCAGCAAACACATCCACAAAATTAATAATAATAATAATAATCATTCTAAAAACTGTCGCATTTAAAACGTATAAAAGCACTTTCTCATCCAGTGGTTTTAGAGCTTCCAGAAATGGTGTCCTTCAGCCATCAGATGCCTGGGTAAACAGGAATACTTTCCAATTCCTCCTAAAAGTCAATCATGATAGAGACAGAAGCACCTCGCTGGGGGAGGGGAGTATTCCACAAATGGGGAACCACCACTAAATAGGCCCTGTCATGGGTCAACAGCAACCAGGCAGCTCCCAGTGGCATGGGCCACAACAATGCCTGCCTGTACCAGTGTGCAAAGCCCGGAACAATTTAGGCCTTTGTTGTTGTTGTTAAGTCATTCAGTCGTGTCTGACTCCTCGTGACCCCATGGACCAGAGCACGCCAGGCACGCCTGTCTTCCACTGCCTCCCGCAGTATGGCCAAACTCATGTTAGTAGCTTCGAGTACACTGTCCAACCATCTCATCCTCTGTCGTCCCCTTCTCCTTGTGCCCTCCATCTTTCCCAACACCAGGGTCTTTTCTAGAGAGTCTTCTCTTCTCATGAGGTGGCCAAAGTACTGGAGCCTCAGCTTCAGGATCTGTCCTTCCAGTGAGCACTCAGGGTTGATTTCTTTGAGAATGGATAGGTTTGATCTTCTTGCAGTCCATGGGACTCTCAAGAGTCTCCTCCAGCATCATAATTCAAAAGCATCAATTCTTCGGCGATCAGCCTTCTTTATGGTCCAGCTCTCACTTCCGTACATTACTAAATTTAGGCCTAGTATAACTTAAGGACTGCCCCACCACATATGTCTCAAGTCAATCACTGAGATCATCTGGCAAAGCACTATGAGTGGTCCTGTCTATGGAACTCCCTCCTATTAGAGGAAATTTAACATGACATGTTAAGGTAGTTTTATTTCAGGGGGGCTTTGCACCATGAATGATATTCTATTTTCTGATATATATATATATAAAAAAAACACCCTACATTTTAAATTTTGTATGCTGCGTACTTACGTTTTTTGGAAAGCTGTTTGAGACATGATGTGAAGATAGGGTATAAATGTATTAGAATAAATAAATGTAGAAGGAGAGAAACAATTTGGAAGAGAGATTCACATGATTCACAGCCAGTTTGGTGGAGAGCCAGTTTGGTGTAGTGGTTAAGAGCGGTAGACTCGTAATCTAGGGAACCGGGTTCGCGTCTCCGCTCCTCCACATGCAGCTGCTGGGTGACCTTGGGCTAGTCACACTTCTCTGAAGTCTCTCAGCCCCACTCACCTCACTGAGTGTTTGTTGTGGGGGAGGAAGGGAAAGGAGAATGTGAGCCGCTTTGAGACTCCTTCGGGTAGTGAAAAGCGGGATATCAAATCCAAACTCCCCTCCTTCTTCTTCTTCTTCTTCTTCTTCTTCTTCTTCTACATGTGACACAGGAGCAGACAGAATGGGACAACCCATCTCCTTCACATTAAGATGCACAAACACAAAGCTATGTCTGCAAGCGAAGTGTGTGCATCTTAATGCAGACAATGTTGTGAAAATCCCTATTTCACTCATTAGGGCATATGCCTAAAAATGCAAGTTACTAATTTGTCCCTTCCTGCCCTAAGGGAAGGTCACTTTCTAAACTTGGAGGCAGGAAAATATTTTTAGGAACACTTAGGGGGAGAAGGAAAAGAGCTGGCTTTTGGAAACCATCAGATCTGGGAAGGTATGTCCCGAAGCCAAAATCAATGTTAAATTGATTCCGATAAGAGTGCGTCACAAGAGTCTGCATGCAGATAACGGGAAAAGACCAAGCAATGAATGCTCAGGAAATGGGTGTCTTTTCCAAAACCTGGCTCTCTCTTTTTGTAATTATCTGTTCTGCATACTTTCCTGACCGTATTCCTAAATTCCATTTTACTAAACTGAAGCACTGTATTCTCTTCTTCACTCTACTGGCTCTCAAAATTCATCCATAAAAGATTGAATATTTGGGGTGCAGCTGACTAAGTTTTCACACATGCCTCAAGCAGCTTATTTAAAAAAAAAACAACTAAAAATGCAGCAAACAAAATTTAAAATACAGTTACAGGTAGGTAGCCGTGTTGGTCTGCCATAGTCAAAACAAAATAAAATTAAAAAATTCCTTCCAGTAGCACCTTAGAGACCAAGTAAGTTTGTTCTTGGTATGAGCTTTCGTGTGCATGCACACTTCTTCAGATACACTGAAACGAAAGTCACCAGACCCTTAAATATAGTGAAGGAGTGGGGAGGGGTATTACTCAGAAGGGTGGTGGGAATGGGTGATCAGCTGATAGGTGTGGAAAACCTGTTGATGACTCTTAAGGATTGCAGTTGGTCTTACAGGGAAAGGCAAGGGGTGAGATGGCTAAAGATAGCTTTGTCATGTATAATGAGATAAGAATCCAATACACTTCAATCTCCCAGGACATTCTATAAAAGATCTCAAAGTAGCTGTCCTAATACAAAGGAATTTCAGAAATAGACTGGAAAGAGAAGTGGCTGAATTGCAACTAATCACCAAACTTAAAACCATGGAGAAACCTGGTCCGAACAAAGACATTGGATTCTTACCTTCCCGCCGGAGCAGAACCTATTTATCTACTTGCACTTTGATGTGCTTTTGAACTGCTAGGTTGGCAGGAAATGGAACAGAGCAACGGGAGTTCACCCCATAGCGGGGATTCGAACCGCCGACCTTCTGATCGGCAAGCCCTAGGCTCAGTGGTTTAACCCACAGCGCCACCTGTGTTTTGGTATGAGCTCTCGTGTGCATGCACACTTCTTCAGATACCACCTCCTATTTGTGCTTTAATAATATAGTATGCTGGTGTGCTTATTCTTTAATATTACAATAATGTGTGCTTATTTTTAGTACTACACACGCACTTTAACATGTACACTAACCGTACTCCACAGCCTGCCCTCTAGGTACTTTAACACTGAAGAATACTCAGCATTCCCAGCACTCACATAAATGAATTAAGTATTTTGAAAGAGGAGAGATGAAAACGTTCACAGCAATGTCTCTCTAAACTTTCCATGCACAAAATAGTTTTCAGGGTTGTTGTTGTTTTTAATAAGGTGACAAGGCAATAGTTTCAGGAGAACATTTGTTTTACACTTTGGCATCCCAGAATCACCAAGTAGAGATCAAAACTTCAACTGAATTAATTATTTTCTTTTAAGCCAACAAGGTTAAGTGTCTATTGATAATACAGAGCTTCATGCTCAATATATGTAGAGGTGTATTAAATCCTTGGAGTCCAGGGTGCAAGGGGAAAGTTTATGTCCCATTACTTCCCTGACATTTTGCACCTCTTGCTAATAGCACCATTATTGTAACCCAATGTACAAGATGCCATTAATGCATTTCTATGACTGGTACCATTATTTCCAGTGGAAAGGTAAGGCCAGTTTGCATGACATGATTTAAGCCTCTACAAAGAAGCATGCATATACCGCATGGTGTCATAAATCTTAGCAGGGGGCTGTCAACTAAAATGGAAACCTTTTATCTGACCTGCCCCTTCCCCCATACATACTCACATACATGCTACTTGGGTTTCAGTTAGCAAACACAAGTTTCCTTAAGCCACAAATACGCACAAGGCAGTTGTCACCTGAGTGGCCTAGTCACTGGGCAGCACTATGGACAGAAGAAAGCTTTCTTCTATGAACAGAAAGGACCAGCCATTCAAACTAAAGCAGATTTTATGATCAGGAAACTCATGGTGCAAGTCAACCAGGTTCTGGGGTATGATTTAGGAATAATCTCTCCAAGAGCCCATCCAGAAATTATGTTTCTCCTGTTACGGAGTTAACAGTATTGCGTAGATGTGCAATGTGGGTTGGTAATATACCGGTAACTCTGCAAAATATAGAACTCCTAAATTGTCTCCAAATTATTTGACATGTGGATGGTGCAAGATAACCCAGAAAAGTATTGGTGGCCTGGAAATAGAGAATAGGGAAAGTTTTATATGCAGTGATTAATCTTTGACAGCTCATTCACACATGCATTTGATGCTGCATTCAACAAGTTGTGAATTCCTGGATAGCTTAGTTGGTTAGAGTGTGGTGCTGATAATGCCAAGGTTGCAGGTTCGATCCCCGTATGGGACAATTGCATTGCAGGGGGTTAGACTATATGATCCTCAGGGTCACTTCGAACTCTACAATTCTGTTATCTATGACCTACGAACCAGCCCATGATGATGGGGAGAATCTGAACATTCTTCCAAACAAGACTCTTTAAGAAACTATCACTACCGGGAAGAGAGATTGCTTAGTTGCTTCTGCTTGTGTGTTTATTTAAAATAGTTATACCCTACCCTTTTCATATTGTTCCAGGCAATTTACAGAAATAGTAGACATGTAACACAATTGTCTGCATCCAATGTGGCACTAAGGGGAACATTCCATTAGTGCAAGGATTTCTTCTTGCATAATGGAACATTCCCCCCTCTTCCCTTCTCAATCTGACCTGGGTTCCCCCCCCCCAAACCCCCCAGAGCAGACCTGATAACTTTGTAGGGCATGTCTTGCAGAAGGAGGAGGGATCCTGTTGTGCTAGCACTAATCCTTGCCCTAGCACAACTATTTACTTGCATAAAGGTAAAGGTAAAGGGACCCCTGACCATTAGGTCCAGTCGTGTCCGACTCTGGGGTTGCGGCGCTCATCTCGCTTTACTGGCCGAGGGAGCTGGCATACAGCTTCCGGGTCATGTGGCCAGTATGACGAAGCCACTCCTGGCGAAACCAGAGCAGTGCATGGAAACGCCGTTTACCTTCCCGCCAGAGTGGTACCTATTTATCTACTTGCACTTTTGACGTGCTTTCGAACTGCTAGGGGGGCAGGAGCTGGGACCGAGCAACGGGCGCTCACCCCGTCGCGGGGATTCGAACCGCCGACCTTCTGATCAGCAAGCCCTGGGCTCTGTGGTTTACTTGCATACTTCCCATTAAAACAGCGACATATAAAAGAAAATCAATAAAAGCCAGCAATGAGTTTAAAAGCAACTGCAGGTGTGTTTTTTTTTGGGGGGGGAGCATTATAAAACATAATAAATGCCAAATAGGGGGAAAGGTGGGAGCATACAATAATGGTAGGCAGCAGCACTAAAAACCAGCTGCAGCAGGCCAAAGGTTTTCCTAAATGAGAAGAAGAAGAAGAAGAAGAAGAAAAGAAGAAGAAGAAGAAGAGGAAGAAGAATAGGAGGAGGAGGAGTTTGGATTTGATATCCCGCTTTATCACTACCCGAAGGAGTCTCAAAGTGGCTAACATTCTCCTTTTCCTTCTCCCCCACAACAAACACTCTGTGAGGTGAGTGGGGCTGAGAGACTTCAGAGAAGTGTGACTAGCCCAAGGTCACCCAGCAGCTGCATGTGGAAGAGCGGGGAAGCGAACCCGGTTCACCAGATTATGAGTCCACCACTCTTAACCACTACACCACACTGAAGGTTTTAATGGTGCTGTCGAAGGCCACCAAAGAAGACTCAAGACAAATCTCCTTTAGTGGGGAATTCAAAAGTTTAGGCACAGCAGCAGTAAAGGCCCAACTCCCTTGTCCCAACCAAATATGGGTCTGGAACTCAGAAGAGGGTCTCCACAGATGATTTTAAAAAAGCAAACAAACAGGGAGGCTTTTATGGGAGAAGCTATTTCTTATCTCCACCTGCTATTTAAGGTAAATAAATATACACTACATTAGAACAGGTTATTAATTTGCACTGAGGACAAGTCAGTTGGAGTAATTTTAAACTGACCAGGTGTTAATCCTAGGCTGAGGGGCAGGGGGACCTTTAAAGGACATTCGAAGTGCATTCCCCCCCTCCAAAAAAAGAATTTTGGGCACTGCCAGTTGTGAGGGCTAAACGTTAGTGCCCAGTATTCTTTGAGGGACATATCTTTAAAGATATAGCGTGTACACAAGATGCCAACCAGAAATATCACTATACTATCGTATTTTTCTGTGTATAAGACACCCCCGTGTGTAAGACGCCTCCTACTTTTGGGAACCCCAAATTAAGAAAATGGTGGCCCAGAGTTGTTGAGGGTTTTGGGGGGGGGAGGGGAATGCCCCGAAAATCACTCACCCAACGCTGCCAATCACGCACGTCACGGGAGAAAACAAGCATCTGCCCACTCGCCGCCAGCAGCAGCCAATTGCACACACAATTGCTGCAGCAGAAGCCAATCCACAGCAGCCTTTGACACGACCGCCAATCAACCGCCAAATTGACGCACCAGCAGCCAATCCTAAGCAGCCCTAGTAGCAGCAGCCAACAATCACCCACCCAATCGCCGCTGACAAGCTCCTGCTCGCAGCTGCAACCAAGCGCATATGCACTATCTGTGTATAAGACGCCCCCCCCAACCTTATTTTACAGTAAAAAAAAACCAAAAACCACGTCTTATATATGGAATAGTGTGGTATTTCACAGTCTATACACTAGCAAAAAGATGTAAGGGAGCAAGGAACTGGGGTCCAAGTAAAATGTTATTCATTTATTCATTTATTTGATAGGAGAGATACATTACATTTGCCTAAAGAACACCACCAAATCTAGTAAGTTCATTCTCACAAAGGTAATTTTTAAAAAAAATAAAAAAAGCATTCACACTGCCACACAGGGAAAATAGAGCCATATGGACACACAGTTAAGACCATATTCGTGGAAGACAATCTTACTCAGCTACGAGGGATTGCCAAAGAAGAGGAGGATAACCAGGTAGTACAAACAAAATAAAATAAAATAAAAATTTCCAGTAGCACCTTAGAGACCAACCAGGTTGAGCTTTCGTGTGCATGCACACTTCTTCAGATACACACGAAAGCTCATACCAGGAACAAACTTAGTTGGTCTCTAAGGTGCTACTGGAAAGAATTTTTTATTTTATTTTGTTTTGACTATGGCAGACCAACATGGCTACCCACCTGTAACAGGTAGTACAAAATCAGCTGTCTGGGCAGCTAACATCTCAGGGAGAACAAGGGAAGGCAAAGAAGGAGAAGCTGAGAGAGATAAGTCATCATGCAGGGACACAAAACCAACTTCTTATTTATTTATTTAATGATGAGATTTTCAAATTGATTTGGGTTTCAGTGTGGGGCACTACCAAAACAGACTGTTCTAGAATTGTAACTGTCATTTTCCCTCAATAAATAAATGTGGCAGAACTCTTTTAAAGTCTGCCTAGCTACCCCACATAGCCATAAAGAGAAGCGTTGTCATCTGCCTGTTTCAACTTGGTAAGCAGGCCCGTAAAGAATGATAAGTTTCCATAATGGCTCAGAAAAGGCCCCATAATAATCTGCGATCAGGATCTCCGATTCGAGCAACAGAGACAGGAAGAAGTATCGAATTAGGAAGAGTGCTTGCATTTATAAGAAAGGGCTTTGCAAAAATAAAAAAGATAACAATAAGCTATAAAGGGCAATTAAAAGAAATAGGGCAGGTCTCATTCATATTTGATAAACCATATAACTAACCATCATTTCCACTGCTGTGCATTAGAAATACTATTCAAAGTTGGATGGCGGTTAAAATTATATATTGCCTGTGCCTGGCCTAAATTGTTTTTTTTTCCCCCCTCTTAAATGTACACAATATTACAAATTTAATTTTAAGCTGTTTGAATCAGTCTATAAAAAAGATTTGATTATACCTGAGTGTTCTGGCCCCGCTCTTTCCATATCTCAGTAATCTTGGCGGTAATTGGCTGATTAGGTTCCTCACACTCCATCTCTGCCTCAGTTTCCATGGTAATGTTACAGGAGCTATTATAGATGAGAACTTCATCTCTTTCCACTTTAGGGCTGAAACGAGAAGGGAGGTTAAATGGGGTGTCATCAATCTTAATGAAATGCAATTATTTTTACTCTTATTAATCATCGCAAGCCATTAGCTGGTGGCAACTGCAGGCCACCATTTGTCAAACTTTGCAAATTTCTGTAATTTTGTTTCCATTCTTTTATTGTTTATTTGTTTTGCCTCCCCCACCCCCCCTTTATCTACAAACCCTCTCAACAAAAAATACACATAGGAAATGTTTCTCAGGGATGCCATTCTGCCCGCCGATCAAAATGTATGTACACATTCAGTTCCAGGACGGAGCAAACAGAAGAACGGACAACTAAAGACAAACAGACACTGCTTGAGTCAAAAAATGGCAGCAAACCCCAGGTAGCGCTTGTCTCCTTTCCCTCTCTTACTCACACTTAATCCCGGGGAATGAATAACTCGCAACTCCCTTAGGGCAAGCGCAGAAATTGGAAAAACCACACAACTGGCTAACTGGTCCCTAATTCCAACTGTGAAAAAATGAGCTCATTTAGGGTTCCAATTCGTGCTACCCAGCTGATAGCAATGATGCTTTCTTGCTAGCACTGGAACATTAACTTAGTAAATTAATTAAACTTACTTAACAGCCCAGGCTAAGCAGATTCGATATATGTGCCAGTTAGTTTAACAGGCCGCTCCCCCCCCCCAAAAAAAAATCTCTTCTCTCATTGGGAAGTGGGAGATGGGGTGGGGAGAAGTAATAATAATGGAAATAGCAAAGGGGCGCTCTTAATTAGGCCCGCTTGCTAACAGCTGCTCACTTGGTTGGGGAACTTCTAAAGTTCTATCTATTTCCACCTACCAGAACAACCATCTTCTTTTTCTTTTTTTAAATTACATTTATTGAAAGTTTTTAACACATATAAAAAATACATACACATTTATAACCGACAAAAACATACGAATATATCTTATACCTAATATTTATTCCTCACATTGTAACAGACTTCCTCCTATCTCCTCTTCCCGCGATCCTTGTCTATCATCTTTAGTAATTTCTACACATCTTAGCAAATCATATTTACTATAAAACTTACCTAACTATTCGATCTTAACTATTTTGCTTAACTTAAATTCATCTGTCTTAAACACTTAACCTTACTCTACGTCTACAGTCTAGCTTTCCTTCCTAGTTATATCTAATTCTCAATTATACAATAATTTTTTTAATACAATTTAAATTTCTTCCAATCTTCTTCCACTGCGTCGTCCCTCTGGTCACGAAGTTTCCCGGTCATCTCAGTGAGCTCCATATAATCCATCATTTTCATCTGGAGAAATCCAGCCAGATGGGCGGGGTACAAATAATAATAAATATTATTATTATTATTATTATTATTATTATTAGCCATTCTTCAATCGTTGGTAGTTCTTCTGTCTTCCAGTTGTTGGCTATTAAAATTCTAGCTGCTGTTGTGGCATACATAAATAGAGTTCTATCGCAGAACAACCATTTTCATTCCTTTCAGCTGCCTTAAAAACCTCAGATCTACTTGCCCCTAACACTCTGTGTTTGTCAGAGGGTTTATTTCCCGCCCCCCCGCCCCCCCAAAAAATCTGCATTTTTCCTCAGGACCATCACAGGAGAGAGAAAAGCAGCACAGCTGCCCATCTGGGTAGTGATGGTTTTGCAGGATTTGTCTGGTGAGGAGGAGAAGAAGAAGAAGAAGAAGAAGAAGAAGAAGAAGAAGAAGAAGAAGAAGAAGAAGAAGAGGAGGAGGAGGAGTAGTAGTTTGGATTTGATATCCGGCTTTTCACTACCCGAAGGAGTCTCAAAGCGGCTAACATTCCCCTTTCCCTTCCTCCCCCCCCCCCCAACAAACACTCTGTGAGGTGAGTGGGGCTGAGAGACTTCAGAGAAGTGTGACTAGCCCAAGGTCACCCAGCAGCTGCATGTGGAGGAGCGGAGACACGAACCCGGTTCCCCAGATTACGAGTCTACCACTCTTAACCACTACACCACACTGGTGAGCAGACCTTCAGCAGATAAAACTTTTTCCCTTACAGATACAGGGGATGCTGTTGCTTGGGGTGCACAGGAACCGTATTAGCAAAGCAGTCTGCATCCCAACTGGGCTTCCTGTGTTGCCAACAGTATCCTGAGAAACAGAAACAGACATTTGGGGAATTCTCTCACAGGTAATGTGACTGATACAAAGCAGGCATGCCTCATGTATCTTCAACAGTTACAGAAAGGCCAGTATTCGGCAGGTGCTGCTTTTTTCCCCCCTGCAAGACAAATGTGCATGCCAAAATCCATTGGATCTAAACCTGCCAGAGCCCCAGGGCCACCCCCCACCCTGTATCGGCCCACTCTGGGGCCATTCCACCGGCTACCACTTACAGGAGATCCGGCAGACGGAGCTTATCCTGCCTCCCTATCAGGGCCACTCCTCTGCAGGAGGGCTGCCATCACTCTGTCGCATGCATGGAGGCAGCCACTGTGCCTGGAGCTGCCAACCTTTTTAAATGGCCCTGCTACTGTGTCTGGCAACACATATTTAGCATATAGCATATTTTCCCGTGTATTATACGAGGGTTTTTTATTATTAAAAATCACGTTAAAAATCTCGTATTATACACAGGTAGTCCCGAGGGGTGGATGTGCGATTGGCTGCAGCCGCGAGTCGGAGATTCTCTGCAGCAATCTGGCGGCTGATTGGTGGTTGTATGAAGGGTTGTGGGTGACTGGCTGCCACTGAGGCAGTTGGGCAGCATGCGATTGTCAGCATCTGTTCGGTGGGGGTGAGAGATTTTTGGCACACCCCCCCCAAAGAAAAGCTCAACAACTCTGAGCAATCTCCCCCCATTTTCTTTTTGAGTCCCCCAAAATACATGGGGGCGTGTTATACACGGAAAAATATGTTTGCAAAGTTGAAACCCAGAAATGCCCATCATTACAGTTGTACCTCGGGTTTACATACTTAATTGGTTCCGGATCGCTGTACGTAACCCGAAACGTACCTAACCCGAAAAATGTGCTTTGCACATGTGCAGAACACTTCTGCGAATGCGCAGGCCCCGCAGACCGCTTCTGCGCATGCACGGATTGCGCACACAGCGGGTGACACTTCCGGGTTACGTAACCCGAAAAGTACGCAACCCAAAGCGTACGTAACCCAAGGTACGACTGTACATTTAAAAAAAAACCCGGCTCCTGTATAAGGACACTGAGTAACCTTGATTTCTGGCATTTCCCTCCCATCTTGTTACAAACAGTACTTCAGGTGAGTTGCAAGGGAGGGAAGAACTCTTAAAAGGTGGGGAGTTACGACAGCTTCTGAAAATCCAACGTAAGCAGTAGATTCGAAGGCAAAATGGGAGTCTCTGATTTACAACCTGGCAACTCTAAATAGAAGTGCTTACTTCTTATGCACTGTTAAAAACACAGGACTAGAACTAGTGTATTACCTTTGATAATGTAGCCAATTCCCCAAACACCCAACCAATGTACCACAAGGAGGAATTGGCACCAGATGATTCACGTGCGTCAACAACACTGGACCTTAAGCCAACAGCAACCCTGGTTGTCAGTACGTGATGGATAAACACTGAATGGGTACTCTGAATATTGCTTAGGTTGTTGACTCAAATTAGTGAAGGGGGAGAATGTTCTTCTGCTTTTCATAATCCCCAATCTTTCCCCCCCCCCCAGTGGCATTCACCAGATGTTGCTTTGAATCAGAATACTCTCTCTCTCTCTCTCTCTCTCTCTCTCTCTCTCTCTCTCTCTCTCTCTCTCTTGCAGGAACAAAGTAAGCTGTTTACTAGATGGATCATCTGGTGTCCCTCAGACTCAAATAATACTTTTAAAAGACAAAGGAAGAGATGCTTTGATATCAACAATGAATGGATTTCATTTTCAATCAGACAGACCTCTCTGCAGGCCCAACACACTCTGCTATCGCCAGCCTAGCAAGTGCAGTGACGTGCCTGTTCCCCAGTTTGAGAAACCGTCCCTACAAAACTTGAGTGCTCCTTACCAAACAGTGCGCTGGAGTCCAGCCACTGTCAGGCAGAAGGATCATGTCTAACCTGATAAAAAAAAGGCCAGAGAAAAGGATGGCAGATGAGTTGACAGAAGCCTTGCGAGGCAGCGAAGAGGAGCATGTTGAATCGTCACAAAGGTATCGGTACGGTGTGGCTGCCGTCACAACAGAAGCACTTGCTCTGATTTAGATGTCAAACTCGATCAGTGCAGCACCTAGCTGCTTGCAGTCATCTCCCTTATCTTCCAAAGAGCATGTCAAGCTGCACAGAACTGCTATGGATGCTGGAGAAGAGAGAGCAGCAGGAGGGGGAGGGAAATCACCAACCATCAATATTAGTATAGGTACCGGATTTTACTTTCTTGGGCTCCATGGTCACTGCAGATGGTGACAGCAGTCACGAAATTAGAAGACGCCTGCTTCTTGGGAGGAAAGCAATGACAAACCTAGACAGCATCTTAAAAAGCAAAGACATCACCTTGCCGACAAAGGTCCGTATAGTTAAAGCTATGGTTTTCCCAGTAGTAATGCATGGAAGTGAGAGCTGGACCATAAGGAAGATCGTCAAAGAATTGATGCTTTTGAATTATGGTGCTGGAGGAGACTCTTGAGAGTCCCATGGACTGCAAGAAGATCAAACCTATCCATCCTTAAAGAAATCAGCCCTGAGTGCTCACTGGAAGGACAGATCCTGAAGTTGAAGCTCCAGTACTTTGGCCACCTCATGAGAAGAGAAGACTCCCTGGAAAAGACCTTGATGTTGGGAAAGATGGAGGGCACAAGGAGAAGGGGATGACAGAGGATGAGATGGTTGGACAGTGTTCTCGAAGCTACTAACATGAGTTTGGCCAAACTGCGTGAGGCAGTGAAAGATAGGCGTGCCTGGCGTGCTCTGGTCCATGGGGTCACGAAGAGTCGGACACGACTGAACAACAACAACTGGCACTTTTCTTTGGCGGGGCTTGCTCCCGTTTGCCTTGCAAAAAGTGAAGGGGAACGTTTAGCATACACAGTCGGTTTGTCACGCTGCTGCTAAAAACACAAGGAGGAAGGCGAGTTAAATGTTGCCAGCCTTGAATAAGTAAGGACTTTCATTAGCTAGTTTCTTATCCCATCTTTGTTACTATTAACATTAAAGCTTTCTCAGGGTGGAAGGATTTTGCTGCATTTTGCCATTGGGTATCACTTGGACTGAAGGGCGGCATGGAAACTTATCCAATAAAAATAAACAGACTACACTTCACATGCAGTTCCACCATTCTTTCTAGACTTTTGTTTAATAAAATGCAGCCAGGGAGTCTGCAGTTTGGAGGAGGAAATGGATCCACATAGGTCAACCCCCCCCCCTCACCCCACCCCAACATTTGTTTTTATCGCAATTGGTGCATACTATTTGTTTTCCATCATAGGGGTATAAAAACTGCTGCATGTAATAGTAGGAAGGTGATATAAGGAGAAAGGGCAAAGAAGCCTCTCTACCCCCTTTCAAATTGGGGCCTTAACAATTGAATTTTACTTTCTAAAAATCTGTAGTGTAAAAAAGAACTACACAACAAGTCCTTCAGCCTTCAGTGTGATGTAGTGGTTAAGAGCGGTAGACTCGTAATCTGGGGAACCGGGTTCGCGTCTCCGCTCCTCCACATGCAGCTGCTGGGTGACCTTGGGCTAGTCACACTTCTCTGAAGCCTCTCAGCCCCACTCACCTCACAGAGTGTTTGGGGGGGGGGAAGGGAAAGGAGAATGTTAGCCACTTTGAGACTCCTTCGGGTAGTGATAAAGCGGGATATCAAATCAAAAACTCTTCTTCTTCTTCTTCTTCTTCTTCTATTATCTAAGACAGGGGTCAGCAAACTTTTTCAGCAGGGGGCCGGTCCACTGTCCCTCAGACCTGGAGAGGGACCAGACTACTATCTTTTGGAAAATAATAATAATGAACGAATTCCTATGCCCCACGAATAACCCAGAAATGCATTTTAAATACAAGCACACATTCTACTCATGTAAAAACACCAGGCAGGCCCCACAAATAACCCAGGGATGCATTTTAAATAAAAGGACACATTCTACTCGTGTAAAAACACGCTGATTCCCAGAGCATCCGCGGGCCAGACTGAGAAGGCGATTGGGCCGGATCTGGTCCCAGGGCCTTAGTTTGCCTACCCATGATCTAAGGTCAAAAAGTCAGCTATTTGGACAACAGCCATATTCACAGTAGTTTTTAGTAGATGTACATCCATTATAGCTAGTCAGATATTCATAGAGAAAAGGTCCCAAATCCATAGTCAGGGAATGTCTCTGAGGTGTAGAGTTGGAAGGGACCCCGCCCGAGTGTCATTCTAGGCCAACCCCCTGCAACCCTAGATTATTCAGGTGGCCCATATGGGGGCTCATTGGGCTGGGTGCTACACAGAAAAGAAGTTTGGGGTTGGGGGCAGCGGGGAGGGACAAAAATACAAAACAATAGTGTGACTGTTGACGCCATGTCGTTTCTCTCCCCTCACCTCCCGACTCCTGCTGTGTGTTGAACATCCAGCCTGATGAAGAGTAAAGCATGCTTGCTGTTTGGTGCCATTTGGGTTGGCCCTCTTAATAACTGTACAAACTCAAGCCTCTGGGCAAATGCCGATGTCTTTGTCTGGTGATGAAAGATGCCAGGCACACCTGTTCTGAGAGGGCCATGGCAGCACTGCAGAGAGTGGGCAGGGAGAGAGAGAAAGGAAAGTCACACACCCTCCGTGCAACTCTTAGAGCGCAGGAGCCCTTGCAGGGTCTCTAACCAGCAGCCCTGTTGCAAAAGTGACTCAAAATGCAACTTACCGGTTCCACTTCCTGGGCTTACACACAAGAATTGAGCCAAGTTGACAAGGAGTTTTTACAATGCCCTTGCTTGAACCCACATACCTTCCTCCTCCTTTTCACTGTCTTAGCTCAGGTGTCTTTGACAGCGGCAGGCTCATGCTTTTCATGACATGGAAATTTTTCCCTCCCTCAAATTTCCATGTCATGAAAAGGTTCGCCAGTTTAACAAACCTTTGTCTACTTGTTGTTAAAGACACCATAGGAGGGAAGTAGCCAAAAGTGTGAACCCTCAGCCTGCAACATGTAAAGCAGCGGAAAGTGTCTCTGGGAACTTTCCCCTCAAGTCCCTTTTCAGAAATTAGCTACTGGTCACACACAGCAGTCCTTCACTCATTTCATTTACAAGACTAACCAGGTGAAAGTGATGAGAAGCAAGTACTAGTAATCCATAGTAAATGCTCTGGCATTTCACCACAACTTCAACTGGACTGCAGTCATACCTTGGTTGATGAACGCCTTGCAAGTCAAATGTTTTGGCTCCCAAACGCCGCAAACCTGGAAGTGAGTGTTCTGGTTTGCGAACATTCTTTGGAACCCGAACATCCGATGCGGCTTCCGATTGGCTGCTGGAGCCGCGCCTTGGTTTCTGAACATTTTGGAAGTTGAACGGACTTCTGGAACTGTATATATTTCTTAAGTGCCAGCCATTTGATATTGTTTCTATACTTTCCAAACACATTTTCAACTGCAGGTGCAAAGAAATTGCAAGAAAAACCAGCTCTTCAATTTTCACTCCGTCCTAACAAAAACATCATAGAAAGCCCTAAGTGTCGAAAATACATTTTCATGCAAAAAGAAATTGAGCAGCACCAATATCAGCTTATAGCAATGTGTTCTCTCCATTTACAGGTGGGTAGCCGTGTTGGTCTGCCATAGTCAAAACAGAATAAAATGAAAAATTCTTTCCAGTAGCACCTTAGAGACCAACTGAGTTTGTTCTTGGTATGAGCTTTCGTGTGCATGCACACTTCTTCAGATACACTGAGACGGAAGTCACCAAACCCTTAAATACAGTGAGGGAGTGGGGAGGGGTATTACTCAGAAGGGTGGTGGGAATGGGTGATCAGCTGATAGGTGTGGAAAACCTGTTGACAACTCTTAACGGCTGCAATTAGTCCTGCGGGGAAGGCAAGGGGTGAGATGGCTAAAGATAGCTTTGTCATGTATAATGAGATAAGAATCCAATGTCTTTGTTCAGACCAGGTTTCTCCATGGTTTTAAGTTTGGTGATTAGTTGTAATTCAGCCACTTCTCTTTCCAGTCTATTTCTGAAATTTCTTTGTATTAATACAGCTACTTTGAGATCTTTTATAGAATGTATAGAGTGTATCTGAAGAAGTGTGCATGCACACGAAAGCTCATACCAAGAACAAACTTAGTTGGTCTCTAAGGTGCTACTGGAAGGATTTTTTTAATTTTATTTTGTTCTCTCCATGTTTAGTTTGCAGGCTCCAGTCCTACAAATGCTGCCAAATCCTGTGTCCGACTTCTCTAGAATGATTATCATGAGAAATGTTTGCCATCGGCTTTGTCTAAGGCAATCAACTGAAAGCACTGCGGCTCCCCCCAACAGCTCTAGAACCAAACCCCTCTCACTGCTGGGACATTTTTGCTGCGTATGTGGCACACATTCAGTTGCCCCTGGCTATTCTCCTAATGGGTCACATAAACCAGAGGTGGGCAATCTTTTTTCTCCCTGCATTCCTTCAAGGTCAGAGCTGATAATGGAAACAGCCAGGTCCAAAAGCATTCTGTATTAACTAACATGAAATAAAGTCCAACTTGTTTCAGTTTTCAGCATGGCTGTTTCAGATAAGGGTGTGGGAGGTGACAGTACAACAGATCAATACAGCTACTGTTCTGCAAAGCAAGTGGAAGTAATTCCTTTCTGACGTGTGTGTGTATGTGTGTGTGTGTGAGAGAGAGAGAGAGAGCGCATAGCTGTCAACCTTCCCTTTTTTTGCGGGGAAATTCCCCTATCAGTACTATAGTCTATAGCAGGCATGTCCAACAGGTAGATCGTGATCTACCGGTAGATCACTGGATGTCTGTAGTAGATCACTGGTAGATCAGTGGCTCCCCCCAAAGAAACTAAAAAAAAATTGGCTGCCCTAAAAAAAACTCAACATCTTTGCCCTGCACCCCTAAAATGACCTGAACCACCAAAAATAGGGCTTTCCTTCCTTAAAAAAAAAGCTCAATGTCGCTTTTCTCCTCCCTAAAGAAGCTCAACAAGTCTTACGTGAACCCAAAAAAACAGTGCTTTCTTTCCTTAAAAAAAAAAAAAAAAAAAAAAGCTCAACAACTTCTCCAACAGTCTCTTGGAAGTTGGCCACCCCGGTCTATAGTATAATACTGATAGGGGAATTTCCCGCAAAAAAAGGGAAGGTTGACAGCTATGGAGAGGGAGGGAGAGAGGGAGGGAGGGAGGGAGAGAGAGAGAGAGAGATAAACTTCTTTTCCCTAAGCCATACAACCAGGAAACATTTTTTAATCTTTTGTCCTTTAAATCAATTTATTTTTGTCCAGTAAATTATTTCCTCTTCCCATTGTTCTGAAACCACAAAGGAACAGAAAGGAAGGAATTCTGATGGCATGTAAGAATGGGGCAACTTGAGGAGAAAGTTGCACATTGCCCACCACAGCTGCCTTGATACCACATTCAGTTAATTTAGCTGCATTTCCGTGTCTGCTCCCAAAAATCTTTCACTTAACATTTTCCCTCATCACTTTAATTTTTCTCCTACACTCCAGATTGCCAATATCATTGACTGGAGGCCACCACACCTGCCCATTCCATTGCTCCACCAAACTCTTTCTTTCCCCCATCTTCTTCCTGCATCGATCAATATTCAGAGGCAGCCTGTTCCATGTCAATCAGCTCGTACCATCAGGGAGTCCTTTCCTAATGTGCCGGCAAAAATCCCTTTCTTGCTGTTTGAAGTCATTTGTTTGGGCCCTGCCCTAGAGCAACACAACACCTATTTGCTTCCTCGCCTGTGTGAGTGACAGCTGGTTTCCTTTGCCCCATGAGCTGCCCCAGTGGCACGCAGGGCAAGATGCCTTGAGTTTGCTCCCAAAGTCCCTAGTTTGAAGACTTTGGGACCTTATAACAGTGCCACGAAGGAATATGCTACAAGTGCTCACAGGAAGCAAACATCCATACATGCCTTTTGGAGCCGGTAACCCGAAACCTCTCGCAACAGTTTCTCTTGTACACAACTATTGCCCTTCCTTCATACTCACCTGTGGTACAGAGTCATTTCCTGTTCTTGCCAGGACCTCTCTCTGGACTGGCTTACCTATGCTGTTGTGTAACATAGGATGTTCTTGCTGAAAACCTCAGCTGTTGCTGCCAAACTTTATTCATGCATTTATACGCAGGCTATTTCTCATGGGCTGTCTTTTATTACAGTTGCAAAAACAGTGACAACTACCTTCCATTCTCTAGTCTGAAGCAACTGGATACAATGAGAAAATCCTTGATATCACATCAGCAGCTTCCTCTAACCAAACTTTCCCAGCCAAATTACTAAAGGATATTGATCGAATCAAATGTTCATTTGCTGACATCTAATGGCAATTGAAAGTATTGCAAGGAGTCAAACACCCCCTCTCCTGTGCACAAACCAATTTTAACATTAAATACTTCAATTTTTATGTTTCTGTAACTGTAGTTTAGTTAACTTTATTTTTGTAAGTAACTGGTCTTTTGCGTGCCTGGCGTGCTCTGGTCCATGGGGTCACGAAGAGTCGGACACGACTGAACGACTGAACAACAACAACAACAACAACAACAACTAAAATTATCTTCTTTGTGGTAAATTCGTTTTTACGAAGTGATGCTATGTTGATAAATCCAACCATCACTCTTATCCAATAAATTAACGCATGAAGGATATTTTCCAGGTTTCAAAACTCATATTAGTGAAACAAGGCATGCGAAGTCTTTGTTTAGTATTCTTTGGGATAAAAATTAAGCTAATTCTAAGAAATGCCTATACTAGATAAAAACCAACAGTTGCCCTCAAAGGGGTGAAAGGTACGTTGTGATGTGATGGCGTGACCTCTGGAAACCTAGGAAATGGCTCGCCCTATTCTGAGCCCAATGATAAGCCAAACCAGACCCTGCTGTGCCCCCAAGAAGGGTGACAGGATCCAATCCCTCCCCTTCCTTACCTGGGGAGCCTCTTAGCCCCTTATGCTTCCTTCCTCTCACAGCCCCAAGAGGCTCCAAACCCCCTTTGCTTCTCTCCTTTTCTAGAAGGTCGCTGCTCTGGAAGCTGTAGCAACCGTGGGAGAGTCAGTAGCCCTGGGGGAAGCCATCATCTTCCACCTTGGCTACCACAACGTTTCACCAGATTCCAGAGAGACATCCCAGGTAGAATCAGCAACACCCAGGTAAGAGCAGGGGCGTAGCTAGGGGGTGGTGAGGTGGGCCTCCGCCAGGGGCACAGTCGGGAGGGGGGGGGCAAAATTGGCTTAAAATATGTCCATAAATATGTCTATAAATAAAAATATTGATTATCGCCTCATAAGAAAAGGTTTTAAAAAGAGTGTGAATTGAATGGGGGGGGTGAAGGAGAGGCAGAAAGAAGAGCTAATTTGTCTGTGGCTAGGGCTGGGGGCGCAATCCTGAAGGTTCTGCCAGGGGCATGAGATCATGGGAAGGCAAACTAAGGCCCGGGGGCCGGATGCGGCCCAATCGCCACGGACGGTCTGGGAATCAGCGTCTTTTTACATGAATAGAATGTGTCCTTTTATTTAAAATGCATCTCTGGGTTATTTGTGGGGAATAGGAATTCATTCATCCACCCCTTAAAAAAAAATAGTCCGGCCCACCACATGGTCTGAGGGACAGAGGACCGGCCCCTGCTTAAAAAGGTTTGCTGACCCCTGACCTAGATACAGTTCTGGGTAAGAGATAAGGTGCCCTCCAGCCGCCCACCCCACACCATACTTTCTCCCCTCCCCACACTGTTCTGTACACTTTGTCAGCAGGCAGACACACACACACACACACACACACACACACACACACAACATTACTGCAGCATGCATTTTGCAAGCACCCATCGCTTTCTTGTATGGAATTTCAACATTCTGCCCCCCACCCACCCAAAGGGCAGCAGTTGGCATCCTCCCATCACCGATTCCTTCCAGCCAGCCATGCATTCCTCCAGTAGCAACACAGACAGCATTTCATGCGCTATAGCATTGCTCTCTATTCATTTGGCTGTTTTGGATGTCACTGTTTTTTGGGAGACAGACTACATTTTGGAGTAGGCACAGGTGCCACGGACTGGCTGGATGCAGAGGAATGGTGGAAGGCAGCAGCTGGGAAACCCCCAGGGAAGAAGGCTCAGAGCCGGAGGACTGGTGGTGGGATGGCGATGAGTTGTCAGAGGGAGAAGAGGCAGCAGATTGGGAGGCAAAGATGTCGGAGGCTGAAGAGGCAATCGGGCATAGTGAGCAGAAAGAGGCTTTGGCAGAGAGCAGTCCAGGAAGGCAGGGGGGCCAGGAGACCGAGATGAGGCAGGCTGCTGAAGAATCCAGGGAGTCTCCCCCTCCTGCTGCGACCAGAGGAATGAAGAGGGCAGAGCAAAGAGAGAGCAGATGAAGGAGCCTTGTGCTGCTGGGGAAGGACCCAGGGGAGAAGCCTTCCAGAGGGGAGGGGAGGGGAGGGGAGGGGAGGCAAGGGCCTACAGTTTGCGCAACTGACTCATTGAGGCAAGACTTACTGGGAAGAGTTGTTGTGACCACCAGGACTGAGCTACTTTGTTTCTTTGAATAAAGAGTTCCTTTCACCTTGTGAGTTACTGCTGCCTTGCTCCGGCTCCTGACAGTAGTAGACTAAGGGGGAAAGGCTTGTTTTGAGCTCTGAAAAGTGCTGCGTGCCAATGTCTGTTTCTCTCTGATGTTGGAGCGGTGTGATTTGGCTGTCCACTGGGAGTGCTGAAGCTGGGCCACCACCTATGCCCAACTTGTACATTTGTAAATCAAGAGCATAAACCTCCAGGGACCTCCTACCAAAGAAACCCAAACTTGATTAAGTGAACTTCTCACCGCCCAAGGATGTGGGGAGAACACAAGAACGGGAGGAATTAAATGCAGCGCTAAGGGAGGTTTGTGCACTGCAAATGAGTTTCGTTTGCACAACAAGACTTGTCCCCCTCTCCTCCGTGCATGCCCTAAACCTCTTCTGGGAGTTTGCCCAACCCTCCAGAGCTGGGCAGAGGATGATGATGATAATAATAATAATAATAATAATAATAATAATAATAATAATAATAATAATAATAATAATAAATTTATTTATACCCCACACATTTGGCTGGGTTTCCCCAGCCACTCTGGGGGCATACAATAGTCTATTAAACATTAAAAGCTTCCCTAAACAGGGCTGTCTTCAGATGTCTTCTAAAAGTCTGGTAGTTGATGTTCTCTTTGACATCTGGTGGGAGGGCGTTCCACAGGGCGGGTGCCACTACCGAGAAGGCCCTCTGCCTGGTTCCCTGTAACTTGGCTTCTCGCAGTGAGGAAACCACCAGAAGGCCCTCGGAGCTGGACCTCAGTGTCCGGGCAGAACGAAGGGGGTGGAGACGCTCCTTCAGGTATACTGGGCCGAGGCCGTTTAGGGCTTTCAAGGTCAGCACCAACACTTTGAATTGTGCTCGGAAACATACTGGGAGCCAATGTAGGTCTTTCAAGGGAAGTTTAGAACATCAATTGGAAACATCAATTATTTGTGCTTATTAGAATTAATTAATCATGCTGAATATCTGCTTCTGTATATCATTGATTGCTGCATGCTTTTCTTAAGGTACATTTGCTGACGGGACATAGAGAGAGAAGAATGTAAAGGAACTGAAGGATCCGAGGTCAGATAAGACTGGTTGGAGAAATGTTACAATATGATGGACCAGTAAAAGCTCTGCAGAGATAACATCCTGCAAAGAACAAACTGAACCTGGCAAATGTTTGTTTGCTTGTTTGTTTTACCAGTATACATTTGTATTTATTTCTGTATGCAATGTAGTATTAGGCACGTAGCTTGGGACACTTTCTAAAATAAGTCACTGGCCATTGTTTAGAGTATCCTTTTGGCTTTTAAATACTGGTCAGGAAAACAAATGATGTAAAAATAGATGAGTAACTTTTGATTAAAAGAAATAAAAATGGATTTGCATCTAAAAGTGGAAGAGGTGAAGTGCATAACAATTCCACCAGACAATGTGGCAATATACATTATATTGCTTGTTTGAGAAAGCGGCTGGAATTTTATGCCATAGAAAATTATAAATTACAATTAGTTTCCATATTCACTACACACACACACACACACACACACACACAGCAGTTATGGAAAACAAAGAGTTGTTTAAGGCTTACAAATGAAAAACTTCACACAGATCAAAACAGTGAAAGTGTAACAATTAACATGCTCAATTTTGATGATTAAAAGATATATCTTTAAGAGACATGAACTGTAATTACACGAACAGCATGGGCATTTCATTATATTTCGTTTATTTCTCAAAAGGATTACATAGTTTTCAATACGAAGATTGTTCCAAAATTGTTTAACTTTATAATGCCCTGAATTAAAGTACATCTTGGTGAATCTTAGGTTAAAAAAGGCGAATCACTTAAAATACACAACAAGCCATGTTTCCAGCAAACAAGACTTAACAGAACGTATGGCTTTACAGTAGCATCAATTTGTCAACTAAATTGTAGCAATAAATACATATAATCTCTACACATAGACTTACATTTTGATCTGGTTTAAACAGTACAGAAAACAAACACCAATTGAAAATCTGTTGTAAAGTGTTGAACACTCAAAAATCTTTAAAAATCGGTTTTCAGACTCTAAAATCAAAACATTTAAAGGGCATTGCAGATGAACAATTCTTCGCCAAACGGGGGGAGGGGACACAGGTAGGGGTTGGCAGCGGGGGAGGGGGCACATTAGCGGGGAAGGGGGGGCAGGAAAGATAGCATATAGCCAGAACCATAGGAGGAGGGAAGGGGCTCGATTTTTACATGTTCACATTTCTCTTTCTTCTTCTCTTTCTTCTTTTTGCCCTCTATCTTCGGTAAAAATCTGAAAGGCAAGCATGGACATGACTCAGAATCACAAGAACTACAAGAAAAGGGTTAAATCCCATCTGATTAAAACACAAAACTTTGAATCACCGTGCTCAATCAGAAAACCAAGATCTTTTACCCCTGTTACGGTATTGTATTCTAATCTTGGCTTTCTTCTGATAACTTTCCTCTTGGCTCATTTGTCTCCAGCGACTACATTCTCCGCTTTTAAAATTTATGGTAGCAGAAGAACAATCCAGCATTCAAGGCTGGGTGATGCCGGGGGTGGGGGGAACTTCTGAGTATCAACTTTAGAGTTACAGTGGTACCTCGGGTTAAGAACTTAATTCGTTCCGGAGGTCCGTTCTTAAGCTGAAGCTGTTCTTAACCTAAGGTACCACTTTAGCTAATGGGGCCTCCTGCCGCCGCCACCACCGCACGATTTCTGTTCTCATCCCGAAGTAAAATTCTTAACCCGAGGTACTACTTTTGGGTTAGCAGTGTGTAACCTGAAGCGTTTGTAAGCCGAGGTACCACTCTATTTTGCAGGTAGTTGTGTAAGCCATATCCAGGGGCAATAAAATGAGAAACCTATGAATGCAATTTGACAGTTTATTCTTACGTTTTCTTGGGCTGAGCCAATCGATCCCAGATGCTGGGGTCCAATTTATTCTTTTCTTTTTCTTTCTGAGGTGCTGTTGTAAACAAAATGGTGCAGATTAAACAGCCTGTTGATGGTAATTATTAATTATTATTATTATTATTATTATTATTATTATTATTATTATTATTATTATTTACAGTGGAACCTCAGCTGTCAAACTTACAGATAATGCGTTCCGGAAGCCTGTTCAGCTTCCGAAATGTTCAAAAACTGGGACTCAATGGGGCGGTCAGCAAGCCCCATTCAGAAAGAGAAACATGCCTTGAGGCACGTTTGAAAATAGAAGTACCGGTATTCAATTCTAGTTTGACAGAGTTTGGGAGGTGCAACATTCAGCTTCCGAGGTTCCACTGTAGATCACAATGTAGATCTTCTTGATACAAGATGGTACCTTACCTGGTGGTGCTTCTTTTGTTCTTTTTTTTATTTCTGTTGTCATTGCCTATAGAAAAAGAGCAAAAGGGTTATTTGATGGGTTCATGGTGTTATTAATATTTGGATGGGAGCTGCCCAGAGTGGCTGGGGCAACCCAGTTGGATGGGCGGCATATGAAAAATATAATATAATATTATAATTATAATTATTATAATTATAATAGAAGAAATATGGCCTCAATATGGCAGCAACAAATCCCACGTCCCCCTATTTTTTACATTAGTTTCTAAGAATAAAACCCCATCTTTACACATATGTGAAGTATGTGACTCACCATTTTGAAGAGAAGGTCTATTTTCTTCCCTTCCACCTCCATAATTTCCTCCCTGCTTACAATAGGCTCGTAGGGGCGCCTCGGTGTTATTTTCTGAAAGAAAAAAAGGAAAATGAATGTTCCCCTTGCCCAATTATCTCATTTCTGACTCTAATATTGGAAAACGCCTGTCTGGCTTCAAGCAGTAATGGCCTCTGTTAACTGATTTTGCTGTGTTAGCTTTATTGGCCGAGGGAGCCGGCATACAGCTTCCGGGTCATGTGGCCAGCATGACTAAGTCATTTCTGCAAACCAGAGCAGCTCACAGAAACGCCATTTATCTTCCCGCCGGAGCGGTACCTATTTATCTACTTGCACTTTGATGTGCTTTCAAACTGCTAGGTTAGCAGCAGCAGGGACCAAGCAATGGGAGCTCACCCCGTCGCGGGGATTCGAACCACGACCTTCTGATCAGCAAAGCCCTAGGCTCTGTGGTTTAACACACAGCGCCACCTGTGTCCCAAATGTTCCCCAAATGCTCCCAGAAGGACCATATGAGGTGGGGGTGCAAACATGCACAGATGCATTGCCACTGATTCAAACTCCTGGATCCCTTCCAACTCTACAATTCTAACATTTGAATTTGTTCTTACTTACATGTTTTGAAGGGGCTGGTGGAGGTGGTGGAGGGCTCACTGAAAAGGAAGAAAACAAAAGATCACTGTTACCTGTCTGCTTCATTTAGCTTTGTCCTCTCTTGTGCTACGTGCTACACTTGGGCCAGACAATGGGAATGTGGGGCGCAAGCTTCAGCAAGGACCAAGAACTAGCGTCTAAGTGGGTCAAGGTGAATATGAATTTTACATACCTGGCTTCGACGGCGGCTGTGGTCTTTTTACAGACATATTCTGCAAAGGAAAACAATACACTTATGTAGGTGGCTGAACAAATCCAGCTAAATAAAGGATGACCCATGCCTCCTCCTTTTTCACTGTTCTGCTTCCAGAAAAAGAGAAAAGGAAAACAAAGTACAGTGCTACCTCTGGTTGCGAACGGGATCTGTTCCGGAGCTCGGGACATACCCCGAAGTTTTCGCAACCCGGAGGATCGCTTCTGTGCATGCGCACAGTGCGATAGAGCGCTTCTGCACATGCGTGCGGCGCGAAACCTGGAAATATACTTCCGGGTTTGCCGCTTACGTATCCCAAAGTATATGCAACAGGAGGGATATGTAAGCAGAGGTACCACGGTAACTGAAAGGTGATGCAGAAATAAACTTGAACAACAACTATTCCATACCAGTTGAGCTGTTGCCTCCCTGCATGACCACCCCACACGCCTACATCCTTGGAGCTGGAACTTAGTCTGGGTGCTAGCGCTGCTGCCAAGGAGATCTCAATTTACACAAATGCAGAACAATAATTCCCTGGAAATAGGGATGCTGCAGAAATGGTCCAAATTAGCTACAGTCTGAAAAGACTGGAGGCTACCTCTCTGCCAAACCCGATGGTCTCAGAGTGTCTCAATTTACTGGGAAACAAGGAATTGCACCCATGACTAATTCAGCGGTTGTGGGTTGGTCAGCGTAAGCTTGTGACCAGCAAACACACAGCCGGCTGTCTAGCTCTTCCCTGCACAGAGTTGGGTGTTTTAAAATTGCATGTTAAGTTAACAAATACTTACTGGTAATCCCACATCGATTTTACTTCCCACCACGTAGCTGCAAAAGATCAAGATTATATATGAAACTCTTGATATATTATTCCAACTTAACCTCTTCATCTTTCAAATGCCATTCTAATAGCAATTTATACATTTTTTATAATATTTTAACTTTATTATTTAATATTTCCATTCAAATTTCAATTTAGTATAACCAAATCCATTTTTCTTTAAATCTTCTTTGAATATTTCATTGATTTGGCGATGCATGCATATATTTGGTATGTTAAGATTAAGGCCCACAAAGGTTTTAAAACGCATATAATTAGGAAATCTTTGTTCAAAGTATGGATGAGGTATAAAGATTTGTTAGAAAAGAAAACACCCAGATGGCTGTCACCGTTAGAAGCTAAAGCCCACAAAAGAGCAAATATGGAAAGACAATGGCCGAAATATAGTGACATTTTGACACAAGAAGGAGGAAAATATAAGTTGAAATCATATGAGCAATTGAAAGGATATGTTACAGACTGGTTGCAATATTATCAGATTAATGAGACAGTCAAGTCAGATAGAAAAATTGGTTTTCAGGTAGAGAAATCCAAGTTGGAGGCTGAATTGATTGAGCCAAAGACTAAAAATCTTTCCAGAATGTATAATTTACTGCTTGAGTGGCATACTAAAGATGAAATGGTTAAATCAACAATGATAGATTGGGCAAAGGATGTGGGGCACAACATCATGTTAGAAGACTGGGAAAGACTGTGGAAAACAGGTATAAAATTTTCAGCATGTAATCTGCTTAGAGAGAATATTATGAAGATGATGTATAGGTGGTATCTGACCCCGGTGAAATTAGCAAAAATTTATCATGGTCAAAATAATAAGTGCTGGAAATGCAAAGAAGCAGAAGGAACTTTCTTTCATACGTGGTGGACGTGCCCAAAGGTAAAAGACTTCTGGGAAAAGATTTATAATGAAATGAAGAAGGTGTTGAAAAACACATTTAAAAAGAAACCAGAAGCCTTTTTACTGGGCATCCTTGGCCAGGAAATTCCTAAATGTGATAGAACTCTATTTATGTATGCCACAAGAGCAGCTAGAATTCTGATAGCTAAAAACTGGAAGACAGAAGAACTACCAACGATTGATGAATGGCAGATGAAAATGATGGACTATATGGAGCTCGCGGAGATGACCGGGAAACTTCGTGACCTGAGGGATGATGCGGTGAAAGAAGATTGGAAGAAATTTAAATTGTATTTTAAAAAAATTATTGTATGATTGACAATTAGTAGGGGAATATGTTAGCTTCAGCGCTCCCGCGCGCGGCCACCATTAGCGGCAAACGAGCCTGCCGCGCGCAGCGGAAGAAGACAAAGCGCGAACTGTCAAAGGTAGTACTGCGCAGATACAGAGCTGTTCCCGCCAGGAAATGCATATATGTAAGGTTACTATTGGTTGCTTGTGTATATGACGTGGAAAAAAGGTTGAAATAAAGGTTCCCGCCTCGGTGCGAGCGGGAGAGGATCGTTAGCTGTTCCTGAGTGCACCAGATCTCCGACTGCAGTCTCTCATTTCTCCTGCGTCTTTCTTTGCCTTTGCGATCTCCGTTCCTTTGCTCTAGCGACCTCTGCTGCCTTTTACCTTCAAGACCTCTGCTGCTCTTACACTTGTGGGAATACACTTCGTGGATTCTTTGAAATCCGCGGTTATTTGTTTGTATTAATGTTTATTTAAGCACTACTTTTCGTATCCTTCCGTTAAAAGTGAAAGTAAAAGTAAAACTCAGTGGGCACTTTGCCACTGAGATCACTCCGCCTAAAATTGTAGTTCCAGAGGTTTTCAAAGTTATCAATGGACGTTTATTCTGCTTCTCGCCTTTTTTGGGGGCAGCAACAGTGGTTTTATTGGTTAATATATTGATCGTGATGTCATACCAAGTCTCAATAAAAGGCTGAGGCTCCCCGCTTTAGGCAGATAGACAGTATTGAACAGCCGTTCAGTTAGTTGGGGTTTTATTTTAGTTTAAGGGTTTTGGGGCTGAGGGTTGGCTGGGTTGGATGGGTTGGAAGCGCGTGCAGGTGGTAGTTAGGATTTAGCTCGCGGAAGACTTGGCGGTAAAGGTTAGATAGCCTTTAGACCTAGCATAGGTTTAGATCGCGGAAGATTTCTCGGTTTAGTTTTATTTAGCCTTAGCATTGCGGAAGATTTGGCGGTGTAGGGACTGAAAGCTTAGGGAGAATCTTAGAATAGGGTTAGGAACAGTAAAGTGTAAAGAGCCTATGCGGGTCAGCCAAAGCCGTAAAAGAAACATTGGTGTCTGTCTTTATTGGGGGAAAGGTTTTTTATTTAATTTTGAAAACGGCAGGGGTTTCACCTTAGTGCTTTAACTTTGCCCTTAGTTTAGCTATCTTTACTTTAGTAATAGTTCAGGAGGTACCAAGCAACTTCAAGATTATCTTCGAGGCATCCATTTATTTTCGAGGCATCCATTCGTTTCCGACTTACTCACGCACCTTCAGATATTGAGGCTTGGCCGGCGCCCGTGCCAATACGCACGCGGAACGCTGGCCGCACATCCCCAGCAACTGGTATCTCGTGCGTGGGTGGTCTAGACCCACGCACGGGAAGCTCCAGCACCGAATCCCCGCATACACTCACGACCTAACCTCAGATTTGTTGGAGCAGGTACTCCGACAAATTAGATATACCGTATATCGCGGCGTATAAGGCGACTTTTTGAGCCTTTTTTATCCTCCCCAAAGTCGGGGGTCATCTTGTACGCCGCATACTAAAACCGGGGTACACAGGGGAGGCCGTCGGAGATCCTCCCGGCAGAGCGGCAGCGGCTTCAGCGTCCTCTCACCCGGCTCCCTCCCTAGCTCACTGTCAAGCGGCAAAGCGATGCCCCTCCCAGCCTGCCTCCCTCCCTGGCTTCTCCCTGTTGAGCAGACTTCTTTTACTGGGGCCTCTGAGCTCCAGAATTGGTTTTCTGCTACTGTTTAATTCACTTTCTCCTGCAAGCAAGAAGCCAGCGCGCGGCCGATTGGGGCCCTTTTCTTCCTTGGGCTGCTCCCGGCCTCTCCCTCTCCCACCCACCCCCATCCCCCGAGAGAGAAAGAACTTTCTCCTTATAAGTGACAGTCATAAGCATTTGATGCCTCATGCTTATAAGTGAAAGTCTTGATGCCTTATGTTATGATGGGTGTCTTAAGATTTAGTGTCAGGTGTATAACGTATTCCTGGACACCGCAGAGTTAGACGCAGACTTTTCTGGAAGCTTCTGGCTGTTGTGTAATTGACTGGACAGCACAATGCAGGAACTCAGCAACTCACTGGATAACTATATACAGTATTTATTGAAGCAACTAGTTTCCATAAGTTACTATTTACAGACTTTACAAAATAAAAGAAACAAAACATAAAATCTTTCCTCTCTGTCTCTCTCTCTCTACACTGACCACGTTCTCTACACCAACCACACACTAACCATCAAGAAGCTCTCACACAGAGCTCACCTTATCAGGAACTCATTGACCAATCACAGGTCCTTGCTAAGGGTCTGAGAGAGAGCAGATCTGGGCTTTCTGCCAACTAGTTAATTGCTTAATTGCTTGGAGATAGACAGCTGCATTTCTGCACGTAGGCAATTTGCAATCTCTAACAGGGTTATCTGAAGAAGTGTGCATGCACACGAATGCTCCATACCAAGAACACACTCAGTTGGTCTCTAAGGTGCTACTGGAAAGAATTTTCTATTTTGTTTTGTTTAGACTATGGCAGACCAACACGGCTACCCACCTGTTATGATGGGCGTTGCACTACTGTCTTTTATGTTTTACATGTTTGATGCCTTATGTTTCTAAGGGACAGTCACAAGCATTTGAATTAAAATCACCATTGAAATCAAATCTGATGTTTTTTTTAATTTTTATTTGGTGTGCGTTGGAAGAAGGGTCCTCTTATACGGCGAGTATATCACTAACCCTACATTTTAACTGGAAAAGTTGGGGGTCGTCTTATACGCCCAGTCGTCTTATACGCCGACATATACGGTATTTAGGAAAGAAAGCTAAGCTGTAGATTTGGAGTAAGATTAAGTGTTTAAAATAGATGAATTTGAGTTAAGGAAATTTAGTTAAGTTGTAATAGTTAGATAATTTTTATACTAAATATGATCTTGCAAGATGTTTAGAAATTACTAATGATGTTAGACAAGGAACACGGGAAGAGAGGGGTAAGGAGGAAGTCTAATTGCAATATGAGAGACAATTATGTTAAGAAATGAGTTTTTTCGTTTTGTGTTTTTGTCTATATATTTAGTGTTGTGAGGTTTGTTATTGTTGTAACTGGTTTTTTTCCGTTTTATAAAATTCAATAAATATATATATTTTTTAAAAAAACCAAATCTATTGTCAGATCCTTCCAAATCTAGAAAATCTGCATTTTCTAACAACATCCATTCCTTCAAACAGGCTTCCGGTTTTTGGCACGGATGGGAATGGCCGAAAGATACCATCACTCCCGACCCCCATGGGGAACTCCGAGGCTGTAATGGGAGTATGCAGCCTCCCTTACCTTCCCAGGAGTGTGGGAAGGACTGCCTTGCCCGCAGATGCCCCTTAAACCTGCTCTGACCCTATGGGAAAATGAGCAGGGGGGCCAGGGCAGAGAGCACCCAGGGGGGAGGAACTCTTGTGGCCGGCCCGATCGTACAAGATTCCCAACGCTGTAAAATATAAATTAGTGAGAATTCTTGGGCATGCTTCAAACGAAGGAGGAAAAAGTATTTTGTTAAAAAAACTCAGCCACTGAACTATTAAGAAGAGAAGAGAAGTTTTTATCACCGTATTGGTATGTGAAGCGGGACGGAAGGGGGGGGAGCCACGGACTCTGTGATTGTATTTTGCTTTAATATTTTAAATAACGGGCAAATACCCCCCCCCCCGAAGACCCAACTTTATTATATATAGCAAGTGAGATCTGAAAGACTGATAATTCAAATTTGGTGGAGAAGATTTGAAATTATATACAAAAACTGTGCGGGACTTAATGAAAAGTAAACACGCTGTCCTAATGAGAAGAGAAGGAAATTGTTAACATCTGGAAGGGGATGAAAGGCGTTTTTATCTGTTGATTTTGGCAAAAGAGGAACCCCTTGGACACTGACTGATTTTAATTGGAAGAACTTGGTTTACTGCCCAGAAATGACGTAGTTGGAATTTGCCCGGACTGCATAAGCTAGAAATCGGAAGGAGAAGGTGCCAATTTTTTCTTTAATATATGAAACTTCAATTACGACTGGCTAATTCTCCTAAAAGATGTAAGTGGGTGCAGACGGGTGCATAATAAATGTGGAAAAATATTTGGAATACAAAAAAGAAGATGGCGATTGTTTATATGTGGCTTTTGGACTCAGCTCGTCAAAGGGGAAGGGACTGTACACTGGAAAGAGAAGTTGCTGAATTACAACTTATTACCAAACCTAAAACCATGGAGAGACAGGTCTGAATAGAGACATTGGATTCTTATCTCATTATACATGATAAAGCTATTTTTGGCCATCTCATTCCTTGCTTTTTCCTGTAAGTCCAATTGCAGCCATTAACAGTCGTCAACAGTCGAAACAAAATAGAAAATTCTTTCCAGTAGCACCTTAGAGACCAACTGAGTTTGTTCTTGGTATGAGCTTTCGTGTGCATGCACACTTCTTCAGATACCTGTCGTCTTCTTCAGAAACCTGTCGTCAACAGGTTTACCACACCTATCAGCCAATTCCTACCACCCTTCTGAGCAATACCCCTCCTCACCCTCTCACTATATATAAAGGTCTGGTGACTTCTGTTTCAGTGTTTTTCAAAAGCAGGAAAACTTACATGTGCGGTAGGTGGGGGAATCTTTGGGGCGAAATTTGTCTTTGCAGTCTTGTCATCTGTAATAAAAAATATGAGGAATTATCAACTTTTTAAATCAACATCCAGCTCTTCTGGATTCTAGAACAAATGTTTCTTGGCAGGCGCGTAGCGATGGGGTTGTGGTAGGGGGCTATACCCTGGGTGCCACCACTGAGAGGGGTGACAAATCCCTGGCGGCACACTGGGCACGCATAGGCTCCACCACCCAAAAGGTCTGCCTGCTGCTTCCCACCAGCTGTAGGGCGGCTGAGGGGGAGGAGTGACTCGTGGTGTGCTTAATTGGACATAGAAGGTTATTCGTATGGTATAAACTGAAGAAAGTAGGAAAAACCACTGGGCCACTAAGACACAATCTAAATCAAATCCCTTATGAATACATAGTGGAAGTGAGGAACAGGTTCAAGGATTTAGATTTGGTGGACAGAGTGCCTGAAGAACCATGGATGGAGGCTCGTAACATTATACAGGAGGCAGCAACGAAAACCATCCCAATGAAAAGGAAATGCAAGAAAGCAAAGTGGCTGTCCAATGAGGCCTTACAAATAGCGGGGGAGAGAAGGCAAGCAAAATGCGAGGGAGATAGTGAAAGATACAGGAAATAGAATGCAGATTTCCCAAAAAAATAGCAAGGAGAGACAAGAGGGCCTTCTTAAACGAGCAATGCAAAGAAATAGAGGGAAACAACAGAATGGGAAAAACCAGAGATCTGTTCAAGAAAATTGGAGATATGAAAGGAACATTTCGTCCAAAGATTACCATAATAAAGGACAAAAGTGGGAAGCACCTAACAGAAGCAGAAGACACCAAGAAGAGGTGGCAAGAATACACAGAGGAATTATACCAGAAAGACATGGAGGTCTCATACACCCCAGGAAATGTGGTTGCTGACCTTGAGCCAGACATCCTGGAGAGTGAAGTCAAATGGGCCTTAGAAAGCACTGCTAATAACAAGGCCAGTGGAAGTGATGGTATTCTGGCTGAACTATTTAAAATTTTAAAAGATGATGCTGTTAAGGTGCTACACTCAATATGCCAGCAAGTTTGGAAAACTCAGCAGTGGCCAGAGGATTGGAGAAGATCAGTCTACATGCCAATCCCAAAGAAGGGCAGTGCCGAAGAATGCTCCAACTTCCGCACAATTGCGCTCATTTCACACGCTAGCAAGGGTATGCTTAAAATTCTACAAGGCAGGCTTAAGCAGTATATGGACTGAGAACTCCCAGATGTGCAAGCTGGATTTCGAAGGGGCAGAGGAACCAGAGACCAAATTGCGAACATACACTGGATTATGGAGATAGCTAGAGAGTTCCAGAAAAACATCTACTTCATTGACTACGCAAAAGCATTTGACTGTGTTGACCACAGCAAACTATGGCAAGTTCTTAAAGAAATGGGAGTGCCGGATCACCTCATCTGTCTCCTGAGAAATCTCTATGTGGGACAAGAAGCTACAGTTAGAACTGGATATGGAACAACTGATTGGTTCAAAATTGGGAAAGGAGTACGACAAGGCTGTATATTGTCTCCCTGCTTATTTAACTCATATGCAGAATTCACCATGCAAAAGGCTGGACTGGATGAATCCCAAGCCGGAATTAAGATTGTCGGAAAAAAATATCAACAACCTGAGATATGCTGATGACACAACCATGATGGCAGAAAGTGAGGAGGAATTATGGAAATATGGTCTGAAGTTCAACATCAAAAAAACTAAGATCATGGCCACTGGTCCCATCACCTCCTGGCAAATAGAAGGGGAAGAAATGGAGGCAGTGAGAGATTTCACTTTCTTAGATTCCATGATCACTGCAGATGGTGACAGCAGTCACGAAATTAAAAGACGCCTGCTTCTTGAGAAAAAAGCAATGACAAACCTAGACAGCATCTTATAAAGCAGAGACATCACCTTGCCGACAAAAGTTCGTATAGTTCAAGCTATGGTTTTCCCAGTAGTGGTGTATGTAAGTGAGAGCTGGACCATAAAGAAGGCTGATCGCCGAAGAATTGATGCTTTTGAATTATGGTGCTGGAGGAGACTCTGGAGAGTCCCATGGACTGCAAGAAGATCAAACCTATCCATTCTGAATGAAATCAGCCCTGAGTGCTCACTGGAAGGACAGATCCTGAAGCTGAGGCTCCAATACTTTGGCCACCTCATGAGAAGAGAAGACTCCCTAGAAAAGACCCTGATGTTGGGAAAGATTGAGGACACAAGGAGAAGGGGACGACAGAGGACGAGATGGTTGGACAGTGTTCTCGAAGCTACCAAAATGAGTCTGGCCAAACTGCGGGAGGCAGTGAAAGATAGGCATGCCTGGCGTGCTCTGGTCCATGGGGTCACGAAGAGTCAGACATGACTGAACGACTGAACAACAACAACAACAACAATAGGTTGTTCTGACAGTGGCGGGAGATGTGGGACCAAATAGGTAATTCTACTTACCGGTACTTCCATGACTGGCCTACTGATTCTTCTCCGGCCATTCATTTTTCTTATCTCTACAGTAAAAAAAAAAAAAAAAAATGCTATGAAAAAACTATCTAAAACATTATAAAATATAACCTGTTTTAATGATTCTGTAATTATTTAAAAAGAGGAAAACATCTGCCTGAGAGTTTGGCACCTACTTGAAGACAGGCATTCTGATATAACAAAGCAGGGCCAATACAAGGCTTTCTATCACCTGGGTCAAAGACCCAGTTTGGCACCCCACCTTCCAGATGTGTGTTTGCAAATGTACACTTACAGTACAAACACACACACACACATAAAAAGTCAGCATTATATCATTTGAATACAAAGGACTGTGTGATTAAAGGGGAAATGAGAATCCCTTCCAGGGAATACAAAATCCGTGCTAATACAAAAATATAAAATTAAAGTGCTAGACTCTCAGGCACATGCTCCCCTCTTTTTAAATGAATACATGATGTCACGATGCACGTGTATGCAGAAAGGAAGGATTTCCCCCTTTCCGAGGCTCTTTTTCGGCGGGGGGTGGTGGCCAGCTAGGAGGGGGTGGCAAGCGTGACACCCCCTCCTCGCTGGTCGGCCCCCCCGATGGAAAAAAAGCGATGGAAAGGGCAAAAAGAAGCAGAGCAAGCGCTTCAATGCGCCTGTTCTTCCTTTTCCCGCCCCCAGCGGGTTTTTTCGGCGGGGGGTGGTGGCTAGCGAGGAAGGGGTGACAGGTTTGACACCCCCCCTCGCTGGTTGGGCCCCCCCCCCGCCGGAAAAAAGCGGAGGAAAGGGCAAAAAGAAGCAGAGCAAGCGCTTCAATGCGCCTGTTCTGCTTCCTTTCGGCGGGGCGGGGTGAGAGGGGCCGGCCAAAGTGTCACCCCACCTCCCCTTGACCTAGGGGCGGCCCGCCCCCACCCCGCCCCCACCCTGCGACGCCCCTGGCGGTGACACGTGCAAATCCCTGTCCACGGTGCCCATCCCTTCCACCAAAAACATGAGATGAGAGCAAGATATGGGTTCAAATTGGCCACAACTTTATTAATTTCAGAAGTGGGAGAACTTGGCATAGGCCTTGGCAGGCAACCCTCTCAGCCCGAGAGCTGAGGATATGCAGGATGTAGAGGCACAGTGGGTGGGGACTGTAAAGCACACACTTACACAGCATGCCCACCCACTGGCCTCGGTTCGGGAGTTTGACCTGTGCGCCGCCTCCAAGAGGTCAGGGACTCCCGAATTTTGCCCTCTAACGGGCCCCGCATGCGCCGCCGCTTGGGAAGAGGAGCATGGCTGCTCCCTTCCCCCAGATGATAGACTAAAGGCAGCCTTGCCAAGGCCTAACTCCGCCACCCGAGGCCCCACAGGGGCCTCGCCGCCAAGCAATCCCACGACCGAGAACCCATACTCCCACACTGCTATTAAGCCCCGCTGTCATTCCTATTCAGGAGTACCTGACACAAGTTGCCCAGCCATATATCATTGCCAAATGATGTCAAATGCACTCCATCGTCCCTGAAAATGCCTGGTGCATCCGCCCGAATGGTGGGGTGTGGAATGGTGAATCCCCCAACTAGTCGCATGAAATTTCGCATGGCTCTGTAGATCTTTCCAACCGCATGATTAATACGAGAGGGGTTAGGAACCCCCCTCCATCGCAGGCGGGGGAGTAAGTATGACCAGCCGATTGTCATCACTGGGTACAAGGCATGCAGTTGTGCGATATCCGCCTTGGCCGCCAGGACCAACTCAATTCCTTTTTGTTCCACCAGGTCATTTCCCCCCAGATGTAAGATCAAGACTTCCGGCGGGCCATACCTCGCAGCAGTCCTGCTAATCAGGGGCATCAGGCCCCGCCAACGCATGCCCCGGTGGCCCATCCAGTAAACACGTACCTTGGGGTGGATGTTAAGGTTGCAACCCCCATCGAGTAGCCAGGCCTGCTCAGCCGCCCAGTGCACGATACTGTGTCCTACCACCCAGATCTTCGTGGTGGGCAAACCTTTGATCAGATGCCAAGCCCTGTCCGGGTATGCGGCTGAAACCAACCCCATGTAGGCTGTGTATGCAATAAGCCAATTATCAAAGGTCCTGTCAATCTCCACAGCTTTTTCTTTTTTACGGCACGATTCTGGCTTAAACTTCGCGCTGCGATTGACAGCTGGGGAAAGCAATGCAAATATATCGACAAACTCCCCATTTAGGATGCGGTTGCGAATATTCTTTTTAAACTTAATGCCAGGTGGCTGATCCGTACGCTTAAAATTAGAAGTACGGACCCTACCTTTTGCATCCTGCCCATCCTCTCCCCATGGTTCGCTGGCACCAAAGGCACGGCGATGACGCCGGGTGCGACGTTCCCAAATCCAACTGGGGAGGCCCGGAGCCTTCCGTGTAGTAACCCAGTACCCTTTACAACGCTCCTCTGACTCACTGCTGGAGGAATCAGACGTACCTGAAAAACCTGAAGAGTCTGAAGTGCCCGATGTGTCCCTCAGGCGACGCTGCAAGATGCCGCACTGACGCTCCCAATCTGGTGCCTCTACGTCGGTGGACAAGGAGTCGCTGCTCTCAGTAACCTGCGGGAGAGAAACGAAAAGGGGGGAAATCTGGCGGCTCTGCCACTTTTACCTGGCCTTTGACCCCGCCCCGGGCCTCTGTCCTTTGTCCCATCCTGGCCGGAGGCAGGTCAAGTGCTGACCTGACCCAAGGGGAGTGGAACCTGCCCAGGTGATCCCACCCGGTGCCGCAAACACCGCCCACCTGGGAAGGGAGGGTGGGAATTACGGAAATTATGGGGGGGGTCACCCAAGCAAAGTCTCCTCCCGAGCAAACTCATTGGGGTATGGAGTGATGCCCTTAAGTGAACCCATCTCTCTGCCATGATCCAGTAGGTGAGAGACCAGTGCACAGGGAAATGCCTCAGCAGGTAATCTCTGGGTGCTTCAGGAAGCCACTGGGCTAATATCCCTCAGCTGGAATCCCATTGTTCTCTCCCAGATAAGTGCTCAAGGTATCCTTGCCAATATTTAACACCAATTCACATTGGCCCAGGGCTATCTCCCTGATATTGCTCTGTTTCCCCCATATGCTAATCTTGTTTTTCCTATATGTTAATCATGTATAACCCTTCCCTTTTCCGTGACATAGTAATGATGTTTCCAAACTGCATTCTGGGATATGATAGGAGTTTTTAAAAGTTCTTGTGACGCTGCTCTGGGTGTGCAGTTTTGACTGTAACCTATTGCGCAATAAACCCTGTCTTGTCCTTGCTCCAGTGGCTGGACATCTTTTATTTAACTCGGCAGAAACCAGTGGGCTTATCCCCAAGGGCCAGGTGCCTGGGCCGTTCCACACCTGGGATTTTCCGTTTACACTGTCCAACCACCTCCTTCCCTACAGACACTCTCAGCAGAGGGAGCCCTCTTGGCAGTTCCACTGTCCTCAGAAGCTCGGCAGGGTGGCCCAGCAGAGGACAGTCCCTGTGGGTTGGGACACCCCCTCCCCACAGAGGCAGGTCTGCCCCCCTTTCCTTCCCAAGCTCAGTACCATGGCCTACCTGTACAAGAACTCGGAGTACAGTTGAAGAAAAAGATCCGTGCTTCTTTCTAAGCTGAGGTCGTCTGATGTCATCGCATTCCACAGGTGTCCAGTGGTCCTTGTGTTGTAGATGCAGTTATTGAGCGCTGCGATTTGATTTCGGGAGGACAGGGCTTAGGTGCCCATTCACGTCAAAACACAAACGCACCAACAATTCCTGTTCAGCAAAGCACATGCCCTCACCCTTTTTGAACTGGGCAGCAGCCTTCTCCTGTGCTGATGGGGACTTGAGTTCAATCCAGCCCACACCTGTTTTCCTTCCTATATATTTTGGGACAAACTAAGCCAGCCATCCCCAACTGGGTGCCCTCCAGGTGTTGGGGACCACAGATCCCATAAGCCCCGGACTGCACAACAGGAAGGCAGCAGGTGGGGGGGGGGTGATCTACAGAATGGTCACCAACCCGCCCCCCTTTCTGGGTGATTGTGCCCTGACTCTGGGAATCTGTTCGCCTGGGCCTTTGGTGGAGTTGCTTAGCCTATCCTGGGATTTCACCTGAATCTGTATTGTCATAGTGGATTTTTAATTGTAATTGGTTTTGATTTATATCTTTTTATTACAGTGTGTTGTAAGGAAAAAAAATCTGCCCTTATTCCTGTTACGGAAATTAGGGGGGGGTCACCCAAGCAAAGTCTCCTCCCAAGTAAACCCATTGGGGTATGGAGTGATGCCCTTAAGGGAACCCATCTCTCCGCCATGATCCAGTAGGTGAGAGACCACGTGCACAGGGAAATGCCTCAGCAGGTAATCTCTGGGTGCTTCAGGAAGCCACTGGGCTAATATCCCTCAGCTGGAATCCCATTGTTCTCTCCCAGATAAGTGCTCAAGGTATCCTTGCCAATACTTAACACCAATTCACATTGGCCCAGGGCTATCTCCCTGATGTTGCTCTGTTTCCCCCATATGTTAATCTTGTTTTTCCTATATGTTTATCATGTATAACCCTTCCCTTTTCCGTGATGTAGTAATGATGTTTCCAAACTGTATTCTGGGATATGATAGGAGTTTTTAAAAGTTCTTGTGACGCTGCTCTGGGTGTGCAGTTTTGACTGTAACCTATTGCGCAATAAACCCTGTCTTGTCCTTGCTCCAGTGGCTGGACTTCTTTTATTTAACTCGGCAGAAACCAGTGGGCTTATCCCCAAGGGCCAGGTGCCTGGGCCGTTCCACACCTGGGATTTTCCGTTACAATTCCCTTATTGTGGGAATATGCTTTGCAAGTGCGTTTGCGCCTGGGATTATTTATGTTTATTTGTGACCGTTTGTACTTGTTTTTACTGTGTCCTTCCGCCTTGGAAGGAAAGGTAGCATTAGGATCCAGCAGGCAATTCACTGCTGGGATCCCTCCGCGGGGCAACAAAGGCTCCAACCTTTAAATTAAGCAACGGTCAGTTAATCTTCTTCCCGCCTAATTCAGGGCAGCAACAGAACCCTTATTGGTTGTTGTATTGATTATGACGTTGCTTATTCCCTTAATAAATAGCTGCCGCTCCCTGTTTGTGGTGTGGAGAAAGCCGAGGAGGAAGCGCAAGAACATCGGTGCGTGGCAAGCCCAGTTGCAAACAGAAAGCGAAACCAACCACGCAGGGCAGCGGTAGGCTTCTTCCCCAGGACTGCAGTCTTCGTTGCTTCATTTCATTTCATTTTGACGTCTTTTATTTGGCCGCTTAGTTTTGGCCACCTTTTAGCTTAGTTTTCCTCTCCGGAACCTTTTTTGGACCAGACAGACGCCTGCAGATATTCACGAGGCAGATTTCTCACGAACTCACAGATCCAACCCTCAGATTGCAGCCAGCGGATCCCTTTCTTCACGGCGCGGTGGGAGCGGGCTCCAGAATTACCGGCCGTCCCGTCCGCAGGCTGCCCCATAGCTGGTGCCCGGTAGGCCCGGCTATCCCCACACCTTATGGGGTACACAAGAGCCCTTGCAAAGTCCTTTGCAGGTTCTCCATTGGTAGGAGTAAAAAACAGAGGCCAACCAGAGAAGATTGAGAAGCAAAGCAGCTAGTAAGCTTGATCTTTATTATTCTGTTGCAACATGGTCCCTTCCTCCCTTCCTCAAACCAAGGGCTGCCTTTCCTCCCCACAGCTTCTCCCGTTGAACTTCCGCCTGCCTCCTGTTTGTCTTTCCCCTGTTTTTGCCTTCCTCCCCACAGCTTCTCCCATTGAACTTTTACTATCTCCTCCCCCCCCTGGAAACCTGATACATGGTACACTCCGCTCTGGCATTGAGCCTGGGGTCAGAAGGGACCATAACGATGCAAGGAGGGGTGGTGGGGAACTGGTAGGGTCCTTATACATTTGTGTGCGGCGCTTTTTCCTCTTCTGATAACTGGAGTTTCGTTTGTAAAGCGATACAGCAGTGCAGAAAGGATTGTGTGTGGAGACAGGATAGGGAGCAAAGCATGGGCGTACCGAAGGGGGGGCAGGGGGGGGCAGCTGCCCCCCCTAGAAGCCAGCTGCCCCCCCCCAGAAGCAAAAATGATGGGCGCCGGGCAAGAGGAGCCGCATCCTGGGCTGCCCGGCGCGTCCATTTAGGCTGAGGAAGAAGCGGGGCAGGAGGAGAGGAGCGGAGAAGGAGGCTGCTGTCCCTGCCGCCCAAGTTCCTCCCTTTGCCCCCCCCCCTTGCCCAAGGCAGCTCCTGTCCCGGAGGCAAAGGAGGAGCGCGCTCACAGCGGCGGGCTGCTGTGGGGACGGCTCTGCTCACTGCGTCAGCGTCGCTCTTCCCTCTCACGCCTCCCTCAGCCTCCCTCCCTCCCGGTGTTTTGGAGGGCTTGCCTGTTCCTGGCGTTGTGTTGTCTGTCATTCCTTCACCCCAACTCCTCTGGTTCCCCCCTTTTAAAGTTTCTTTACTGCTCTGGAGTTGGTGTTTCCCTCTGTCCCCCTTTTTCTGAGCTGTTTAAAATCCCTGCTTTTCTACCGCTAGCAAAAATATCTCCTGGGTTGGTGTTTCGCAGCGTCCTTTTACCTGCCCTAGCAATTACTGTTGTTCAGTCCCTCCCTGCCTTTTGCTGTGTTAAAACCACCTTGTTGTTAAGACCCTCCTTGTTGTGGCTTCTCCCTGTTCCTTAGTTGCTGTTTTGCCCAGCAGCATTTAACCCTTTGTTTTCCACTTTCCTGCCTTCAAGTCTTTATCAAGTCTGCATTCAAGTCTGGTGACTTCTTTTTCAGTGTATCTGAAGAAGTGTGCATGCACACGAAAGCTCATACCAAGAACAAACTTAATTGGTCTCTAAAGTGCTACTGAAAGGAATTTTTTAATTTTTTTAAATGAATTTCTCAATGCATTTAAAAATGTTACTTTCCTGGGAAGGATTGCCCAGGTGGGCTGGCGATGATAATAAATACTCATATTGTGAAAATAATAAAAGGTGGGCTGGCGATGATAATAAATACTCATATTGTGAAACTGTACAGCCGGAGACCATTTCAGGCAATTGCCAACTCATAGATCCTTTTGGACCTGGAAAAAGGCAAAACGGGTGGAACAGTGGCGGGGCAGGAACAAGGCATAACAGGGCAGAACGGGGTTTGCAAGATATAAAAACGACTTCAAAATTCCTGTCCATGAACCTCAGCATTGACCAAGATGCTACATAGTGACCTTCATAGGAATCTGTGGCTGAAGGGGCCAGAGAAGGGTTAAAAAGGCAATGCATTGGGGGAAACACCCCCCTCCCAACAACCTGGAATCAAAGAGGGAGGGGAAGGAGGGAAGTAAAGCTCCATCTCATCCCTCCCAGCCCAGGTCCATGCCAGGTGGGGGAAACAAGAGAAGACTAGATGAGCAAACTTGGCTCTGTTGGAAGAGGGTGCCAACCTCTGTGGCATCCCCCCTTGGCAGAGTGAAGCCCACTCCCCAGTCAGCCAGGTAGGGAAGGGGGAATTGGGTAAGGCGGGTAGAGGGGCAAATGGCCCTAAGGATGGCTGGAGTGCCCCCCCAGCTAGGCTGGGAATAACTGGTTGTTTCATTTTTTTCTAATTCCCAACATTCCAACTATTTATTTAATCTGCAAATAAAGCAGGGGGCGGAGTCATAGCTCTGTGGCAGAGCATCTGCTTTGATGCAGAAGGTCCCAGGTTCAATCTTTGGCATCTCTAGTTAGGGCTGGGAAGTGGGAAAGACTCCTGAAGAGCCACTGCCAGTCAGTGTGGGCAATACTGAGCTAGATGGACCAAGAGTTTGATTTTGCATAATGTGGCTTCCAATGTATCTATGTCTTAAGGGGAGGGTCATCCCCTTAAGTGGTTAGAACACCTTGCACCCAAATTTTCCTCCCTGGCATCTGCATGTACGGCTAAGAATCTCCCCTGCCTGAAACCCTGGAGAGCTGCTGCCAGTCAGTGTATGCAGTACTGAGCTAGATGGTTTGACTTGGGGAAAAGTACCTTTCCAGTAACACAGTCCATATTTGTTTGTTTGTTTGTTTGCTTGTTTTCTTTATTTACTACATTTATACTCCTCCATTTCCCCCAAGGTGTCCAAGGAAGTAAACATGATTTTCTTTTCATCTTTGTAACAACTTTGCAAGGTTGGCAAGGTTGAGAGAGGACAACTGGTCCAAGGTCATGCAATGAACTTCTTGGCTGAGTGGGGATTTGAACCTGGGCCTCCCTCAGGTCCAACCTAGCCCAACATTCTTAACTGCTATACTTCCCTGGCTCTCTTATTTGCTTAATCCAATTTTTTTCATTCTCCTGCCAACCTAGCGGTTCGAAAACACGTCAAAGTGCAAGTAGTTAAATAGGTAAACAGTGTTTCTGTGCAGTGCTCTGGTTCGCCAGAAGTGGCTTAGTCATGCTGTCCACATGACCCGGAAGCTGTCTGCGGACAAACACTGGCTCCCTTGGCCTATAGAGCGAGATGAGTGCCGCAACCCCATAGTCGCCATTGACTGGACTTAATCTGTCCAGGGGTCCTTTACCTTTTACCTTTTACTTCAAAAATACAAGGAAGACACTTAATTTTCCAGTAAGTGAGGAAGAAGAATGCCAAGCAAACTTGAGTAAATACTACTGGCTCACTTGGGCTTCCTATGGACAGAGGACTCTAAAAAGTTTGAGAAATTATGAAGCCAACCCCTGACAAATCTGTTTCCAAAATGTTTATGTAAACATCAGATACTGTAATTCTGGAATGAAGCTAGGATTACTTTTACTCATAAAACATATCAAGGTAGTTTAAACCAGGAATGGGTAACCTTTTCCATGAAGGGCCATTTCTCAGGGGTGGCATACTAGTGGTGGGCAGGACAGGTGCAAAAAATGGGTGGGGCCCCTCCTTTTCTGCCAGTTTAACAAGGGACACATGACCTGAGGAAATGAAATATTACTTTTATAGAGGGATAACTTAACCAGAGTTGTATCACTGGCCTACCTAGCTCCATGGTGTCTACACTGACTGACAACAGCCCTCTGGGATTTTTATGCAGTCCTATTCCAGCATACCTGGATATGTCAGGGACTGAACCAGGGACCTTCCGCATGTCAAGCAGATGTTCAGCCGCTGACGCCAGTTCTAGAGTAGACCACACATTTAAAGCACATGACTTCCTCTAGAGCAGGCATGTCCAACAGGTAGATCGTGATCTACCGGTAGATCACTGGACGTCTGTGGTAGATCACCGGTAGATCAGTGGCTCCCCCAAAGAAGCAAAAAAAACTTTGGCTCCCCTAAAAAAAACCTCAACGTCTTTGCCCTGCACCCCTAAAATGACCTGAACCACCAAAACAGGGCTTTCCTTCCTAAAAAAAAGCTCAATGTTGCTTTTCTCCTCCCTAAAGAAGCTCAACAACTTTTACGTGAACCCCCCAAAAGAGGGTAGATCACTGCCAATTTTTAACTCTGTGAGTAGATCACAGTCTCTTGGAAGTTGGCCACCCCTGCTCTAGAGAATCCTGGGAACTGTAGCTCTGTGAGTGGGAAGCTACAGTTTCCAGGATTCTCTGGGTGAAATCATGTGCTTTAAATGTGTGTTGAATGTATGATGTGGGAAATGGGAGGCACCCTCCGGAGGGATCTTTGTACTCCGGCACCGGATATGCTTAAGATGCCCCTGCACCTAACCTTACTACGCCTCTGGTTATTGCCCCCTGCATCACGGGAGTCCTGGGCCCATGTCATGCCACCCCGCCAGACAAAAGGTCGACAACTCTAGGAAAATGGGGGGGGGTGACCATGGCTTGCCCCCCCCCCCTAGTTTTGATCCTGGGTACGCCCCTGGAGCAAAGCATAGTTGCTGAACTTTCTCATCCTACATTCCTCGCCCGCCCCCCCCCCGCCATAAGGAATGGTATGGCCCGGGCCTAAAAACCTTTTCATGCCTGGAGCTGAAACTACTAAGAAGGTTTCTGGCTGGGGAAGGAGAGGTTAGGCCTTCCTCTTAACAGGTTTTTTTGGCGGTAAGGCCCTTGGCACAGGCTGAGGCTAGGGATATTAATGGGGGTTGTCCCTGTTGTCTGAAAATGGCTGACTGAGGTGAAGGAGGTTTTTTGGATCGGCGCACAGTCTGTGACGCTGCCCTGCGATGAGCCTTTCTAGGCCAATTTGTTTGATCTTGTTGACAATTTGCGTAAGCCAAGGTGGATAAGGGACTGCAGCCAGAAAGTGAGGTAACATTCCCTTTGGGTTATAATGAATTTTCAACCATAGCAATATTGCCCGTTCCCAGACTTTTAATTCAACTCTGGGGAATCCTGCCTCTTGTCTTAATATTACATTGGGAGTACTCTTAGGGGTACCAAGTAGGGATCTAAGAAATTTTGATTGGACCGTTTCGAGAATCTTAAGGTTGGCAGAGAGACCAATTTGTGAGCCATACAAAAGTTGGGCCAAAGATTTTGCTTGAAAAGCTTTCAAGGCCATAGGAAGGAAGCCAGCACCTTTCCTTCTGAATAGTCTGAGGATGGCATTTGCACTTCTCTCTGCTGAAGTGGCTGATGCGGTCAGATGTGCTGAAAATTGGGCATTGTAGGAGAAGGTTATGCCTAAATATTGGAAGTTCTTAATTCGATCTATGACATTTCCCTTCATATTCCAATTGTTTTTCCTGAAAGAGCGGCCAAAGCGAGCAATTTTAGTTTTAGAAAAATTAATGGTTAACAATTCAATGTTACATTGGTCATTAAATTTCTCTAAAGCTCGTTTCAAGCCAACTTTGGTTTGGGAAAGAAGTACAGCATGATCCTTGCTTCTGCACGCGGTGTCGACGCAGAATCGGGACCATCCATCGTAGCGGCACGGGTCGTCCCGTGGCGGAGCGAAGAAGCCTTACGACGTCGGCTGCCAGCTGCTTCGGCGCTTGCTGAGGTTTACTTCCTGGTTGGGCTAGCGGGAAGGGACAGCCGGGTATTTGGGGGGTGGCGCTGGCCTGACTTCGGAAGCAGCCCTGTTTGCTGGGATCCAGCCTTGCTTCTGGGTGCTGTGGAATTGCGGTTGCCTTTGCCCTGTTTGTGTGTGGGGCAGCGCTCGGCTGCAGCCTCTGCTTCTCATTACATTGAGCGGGTGGCTGTGCGCTCCTCACGGCAGCTGCCTTCAGGCATCCCCCCTCCCCCTTTATATTCCTAGAGAAAAGGTCCCAAATCCATAGTCAGGGAATGTCTCTGAGGTGTAGAGTTGGAAGGGACCCCGCCTGAGTGTCATTCTAGGCCAACCCCTGGCAACCCTAGATTATGCAGGTGGCCCATATGGGGGCTCATTGGGCTGGGTGCTACACAGAAAAGAAGTTTGGGGTTGGGGGCAGCGGGGAGGGACAAAAATACAAAACAATAGTGTGACTGTTGACGCCGTGTCGTTTCTCTCCCCTCACCTCCCAACTCCTGCTGTGTGTTGAACATCCAGGCTGATGAAGAGTAAAGCATGCTTGCTGTTTGGCGCCATTTGGGTTGGCCCAAGAGGGATCAATTACAATTACAGGGTCACATGTGTGAACTGGTTCTTCTTATTACAGGTAGGTAGCTGTGTTGGTCTGCCATAGTCAAAACAAAATAAAATAAAAAATTCCTTCCAGTAGCACCTTAGAGACCAACTAAGTTTGTTTTTGATATGAGCATTCGTGTGCATGCACACTTCTTCAGATACACTGAAACGGAAGTCACCAGACCCTTAAATATAGTGAGGGAGTGGGGAGGGGTATTACTCAGAAGGGTGGTGGGAATGGGTGATCAGCTGATAGGTGTGGAAAACCTGTTGACGACTGTTAAGGACTGCAATTGGTCTTACAGGGAAAGGCACCATACATAACTCCTGGCGAGGGCCTTCATTCTCACTACCCCTGGGTGTGTCTCGTGTAGGGCTGTAAGGAGCCTTTTGGAAGGGGCTCAGGAACGACAACCCTGCTTCCCCATAACAAGTACCCCTTGCCTTAAAGGGCAAGCAGCGGTACCTGGGCAGGTGGCGGGCCACCTTGAGTCTGTTATTTCACTGGAATAGGGCTTTGCCTTAATAGGCCTAGTGGTTGGGGGGGCGGCTTATTGTTCTATAAATAAATTTGAATAAACAAAGCAATCTGGACAGGATCTGATATGCCAAAGGTTTTAATAGTTCAGCAGCTTGGTCTGAGATTGTTTTGATTGATTCCTTTTATCTGTACGCATCTAGAATGGCTCCAAAGAAGGCTTCTGCGCAGCCTGCTTCCTCTATCCCAGCAAAGAGGGCTATTAAGGGGCCATCCCAGTCACTTTGTTTGCCCAATCCTAGTTGTGCTGTGGGCCGTATTAAATCCCTCATAGCAAGTTTGGACGGTGATCCAGAAGCGTTGGCCTGCTTCGCATCCAGAATGGATGGTCTCCTTCAATCCTCCGCCCATCAAACCAGTGCTCCAGCAGGGCCATCCTCTCCGGCCGGGGCTTCGTCTCCTGCTACGTCGGCATCCAGCGAGGAAGGAGAGGAGCTCCCAGCATCGGGGGTTTTAATTTCTGATTCCCAATTTTCACGGAGTCCAGTTCCTTCCTCTCCGCAGGCCCCGGTGCGGGTGGTGGGAGCATCAGCCTGGCGGGCAGCTAGGAGGAGGAGGCAGCAAAAGGCCCCCTCCCACTCTGGGAGGTCTTCTCAGTCCTTACTCGGGCCTTCTTCTGGGGTTGGTATCTCACCTGTTTCCTTTCCTCAGCCTCTCCCAGGTACTTTGCTGCAGGATCCTGCGCCTGAGTCCTCTGCTGAGGTCAGCCTGCCAGTGCCAGCACAAACGTCTTCAGGCGGAAAGCGTCGCCACAAAAGACGTTCCAGAAAGCCAGCCAAAAGGAGCTGGGGAGACTCTTCGTCTTCAACGGCCTCTCCCAGGTACCTCGGTCCAAGGGGCGATTTGCCATGACGGGAGCACCTCTTGGTGGTGCAGCAATAAAAAATGCTGGCATGCTTGCAAAGCTAAGCAGGCTCTTAAGCGCTTCCAATTGGATGGGAACCACCTGTTGCGATCCATGGAAGTTGGTCAAAATGACCCTCAGGGTCCCTTTCACCTGGTCAATTATTTGATTCCATGATACCTCTTGTAAATACCGGTAGGTGCACAAACGTTTTCTTGGGGGGGGGGGAAGGGAGCCCAGCAGCAACCCAAAATGCCCCCTGTCCAAGCAGGGCTGGGTCTGACAAGCAATAAATGGTACGAAAGCTCATACCAGGAACAAACTCAGTTGGTCTCTAAGGTGCTACTAGAAAGAATTTCCGATTTTGTTTTAACTGGAGTTAGATACCATCTATAAATCATTTTCCTGATATTTTCCCTTAACATATTACATGCAGTAAACTTAGTACCTTCCCTCCACAATTTCTCCCAATCTTCCAACATTATATTATGTCCAACATCTTTTGCCCAGTCAATCCTTACCGATTTAACCATTTCATCTTTTGTATGCCACTCTAGCAACAAATTGTACATTCTGGAAAGATTTTTAGTATTTGGTTCTATCAACTCCGTTTCCAAGCCCCATGTGATTTCTGTCTGACCCATACTTCGGCATCCCACAGGCCCCCCGTGAAGGATGCCATCCCGTCGGTACTTTATTCCATGAAATACGCGTCCTGGATCAGGCAGTTAAGTTTATCAAAAACATACACAAACAAACAAATAAGCAAACGGGAAGAACGGCCTTGTGGCCAACAGGCATGATTGAATCTGCTCTGCGGTTATTGCCGGCTCACCCGCAAGATTGTAAGTGATAATAATAATGATACTTAATAATTATTATTATGGTTTATACCCCGCTCATTTGGCTGAGTTTTCCCAGCACATTAAGATGCAATACTCCATTCATCACAAAAAAAGTGGTTGGGCTTTCATGTGGATGGAGCTTATTATATTGACAAGGAGTTGCCTTGGGCTGTGCAATGGCCGCGCAGCATTCGAGTCCTTTAGTACCTTCCTTGATTGGTCTTGGCGAGTTAGTCTGGTTAGCCTAGTTCATTGGGGTAACCCATGAATATGATTATTTTCCTGGCTGGATCATGGGACACCAGCGTTGGCGTAGTTTTACTGGATACCTTTATTCCTTCACTGAGGAGCGGTGTGTCCTGTTGCCAGAGTATTAGACAGAGGGCTCTATTGCCCCCCCCTTTTAACGCAGTTAGGGATCAGATTGGTTATCGTTCCTCGAACATACTGCTCGCCTATGGTGAAGCTGTCTGCCTAGAGGGAAGTTATTTTGGAATACTTCCTCTGAAGCAAGTGATGCTTCAGCAGATCCAATCTTGGCAGGTCATCTAATTTAATTTTGCAGGCAAAGTGGTTGCCCCAGGCCACCCCCCCATTCCGCTTACCAAGTAAGGTAAAAGACGGATCTCATGCGGTGGTTACAACTTCTAAGTGTTCACCATGTCAGGATACCTTGAACCTGCACAATGTTTCAGGTTCATTCTGATGCTACTGGAATTTTGCCTAGGGTTTTATTTCAGGGGCGGCAGGTGTTCAGTGCCATGGCCTCGAGTCTGGTGTGGCAAGGCAATCATGTGACCTAACCTTTCTTGAGTTTTACCCATTGTAGTAACAGTGCCCATCTGGACTGAGGAGTTCAGTGACCGTTGGATCTGTATTTGGTATGGCGTCCAGGCAGTGGGTAGCCTTGGCAAAATGGTCCTCACATTCCAGTAGAGTCTCCGCCCCCCTTTTACACATTTTCAGCTGCACTACTTAAGGTTTAAATGGAGTTTGCTGCTCACTTTATTACATGATCGTGGATGCTCTGTCCCATTTGTTCAGATGGGGAACTTCAGGTCCCGGGCTCTGGATGCCCAGCTATAGCCGGATTTTTCTGGAATTCCTGTGGCACTTTAGCAACAATTAATAATTACTCTTAGCCTTTTGCTGGCAGTCACTGGCCATTTAGAGGGACTTGCCCCTATCCTCCGAGCAGGCGTAGCAGTACTTGGCTCGCCTGCTCTGGTTCGGACGGGCCACTAATATCATCCGCATCCTGTCCACTGCAATTTCCTTTACAGATCAGCTGGGTAAGGGGCCCCCATCCGGCTGTCGGCAACGGGGAAGCCAGGCCCTTGCCCAGTGAAGGACACGGTTTAGTATTTGGCTTTGAGAACGCCAGGAGAGGGCCCATTTTTAGCGCATGAAACCGCCCTTCCCCTTACTTGGCAACAGTTTGCCAGGGTCATAAGCGGGGCCATAGTGGCCTGCGGCTCTTTGGCTGGTAATTACGCCCCTCACTCTTCCCGCATAAGCGCAGCCACGACTGCGGCAAATTGGGGTTTGTCGGCAGACAGAATTATGGAACTTGGAAGGTGGAAGTCTTCCGCCTATAAGGGGTTTGTGAGACCTCGGTCTTGATTCCTGAATTGATACTGCCTGTTTTCTGCTTTCAGGTCCCGAGCCCATCCGTATTTGGATCGCCGGGCACAGCATTGTGCATTGGACCAGCGCCAGAGCATGGGAATCGGGGCTGTATAATAGTTTTGGACTGTATCCGCATGTGCGTGTGTCATGGCTGGGCAGATGGGGGGTGCTTTGGGAGGAGCTTACCTCCTTATTTAACAATAACATATTTTGGGTGGTTCCCCCCGATCCTATGCTGGTGCAGCCAGGGGAGAACGATTTACCCAGAAGGATTGCTGCACCTTGCACCTTCTGAGGGACCTGCGGGACCTGGCTGCCAGCCTGCCTGCCACCGTTTTGTTTTGGTCACTCATGCTACAACGTTGCTCATGGCGGCGAGCTCGTTCCCCTGCCACTGCGGAAAAGGCAAGAAACGTGTTAACGCCTTTGCGGTAAAAACAGTGCGCGCACTGGGTGGAATGGACATACCGCATCCTGACATTACCTACCAGTCTGCCTGTTTCGGAGGAATGGCGTGCACTTGTCCCCTGTGGGGGAATGATTTATGGCTGGGGGCTATTGTGGAAGGCCTCAAGGTTTGGCTGGGCTTGTGAGTGGTTTTGGCGGGAGCCGTTGGCTCTGATGGCGGTTAGGCATTGGTTATTGTGTTGATTACTGGGTGGGTGGTGCCCACCTCCAGAATCATGGTGATGATGGTACAGGGAATTCCGTTAAAGGAATCCAGGGGCTCTTTATGCTTTGTCCGAACCCCCGGCAGGGGATAGGGCCGTGGCCAGAGCCCCTGGGACCTCTGGGGAGACAGAGGCTTTGCCCCCAGCCTCCTTAACTCTCCCCAGTTGGCATTCTCCCGACGCTGACCGAAAGTCAGCTCTGTCCCAGCGGACAGGTAGTCTGAACCAATGCCTACGCAACCACTCACAGAATTTGTATTTGAATAAAGTTGTGGCCCAAATTATTGCCAAAACCCCAAACAAAATTAATGTCTCCAGTGTGAATTCCTTGGGGGGTGGCTTGAGGACGTCGACACGCAACTATGAAAGGTTGTCCTCGTGGTCCCTTCCAACTCTACAATGCTATGAAATAATTATTTCCATATTAATACCACTGGGAAATAAATACTCATAGTTTGCAAGGGTCTTTCTGCTTTATAGATGCTGATACTATCTGGTACAGGATGATTCAGACTTGCCTGGGACAATGTGACCACCAACCTTACGTCAACAAATATTACAGCTGAACAAGTAAGTCGAAGGAACGCTGCAGGCCAATAAATACTTTTGGTTATAGAATCATTGGGAGGGTATTACAGGATACTTTCTGAGTGTCATTTATCAGCATGGAGAAATTCTCAAAATCCAGCTATGTATGGGCCAATCTAGTTCAGTATTCTTGACCTTCAGCAACAGTGGATCTCTAGGGTTTCAGACAGGAGTCTTCGCAATCCTACCTGGAGATTCTGGGGATTAAACATGGGACTTTCTGGCTCTTCTCAACGTAATAAACTCAGGACCAATTAAGGTTCAGGAAAACATTGTTATATGAAATGTGATTTTCAACATGGAATATTGGGGAAGGTCATGGCTCAGTGGTAGGACGCATGTTTAGTATGCAAAAGACTTCAGCTTCAATCCCTGACCTCTCCAGGTAAGGTCAGGACTGTCCTGTGTCTGAAATCCTAGAGAGCAACAACCAGTCAGAGTAGAGGATAGGGGGGAGATGGACCAATGGTCGGATTTGCTTTAAGGCATCTTCTGGTCTTCTTGGAAACATTTCTAAATTCATGGTCTTTCCAGTGAGTGGCTCTTGTCCAGCTTTGTTAATTGTCTTCCTTTAAACAGGCACCCCCAAACTCTGGCCCTCCAGATGTCTTGGACTACAATTCCCATCATCCCTGACCACTGGTCCTGTTAGCCAGGGCTCATGGGAGTTGTAGGCCAAAACATCTGGAGGGCCGCAGTTTGGGGGTGCCTGCTTTAAAAGTTGTGAGGATCATATGCCCTTTAAAAATGTGTTTTTTGGGGGTGGGGAGTTTTGGGTTGTTTTGATTTCGATTATGTATTTTGTGGTTTTCTATTCTCTGGGTATATAAATTCAATTAATAATAATAATAATAATAATAATAATTCCTTTATTTAAAAAATCTTTTAAAAACTGTAATAAAATTGTGGTTTTCTGCTGCAACATTACATAGAAGAACAGTACAATTCCTGTCAAGTGCAAAAGTTCTTGTGGGTGATAAGAGCAAAGCACAATTTAAAATGTTATCGTTTCAGGAATTGGCTGTACAATCAATACATGAATATTTTCCAAAAGCTAAATTACCAGAAACTTCTAAATTGCTAGAAAAGATATTTCATCTTTGTCATTCTTATATGAGAAATTGTAAAAAAAAGGCAAAATACATAGATTTCTCTTAGATTGTGAAAATAAACTATGGTATTTGTTATGCCTCTTAGGTTATGATTTTCTATGTGACAAGTTTCCCTACAAGTCACACTTTCTATTGAAGTAATGGGTATGCAGAGTATTCTCACCTTTTAAAACCCAATAAATGTAAAGCAAAGACATTGTGTGTATTGGTCTCTGAAATTGTATTCACACGCTTAGGGTTTAAAAAAAATTTTTTAAAATACCAACAACCTGAAAAGCCATTGTGCCTTGTTTTAACCGTTACCCCCATGCTGTTTCCCCTATCTAAATTCACCTCTGCGCATGGCATTGTTTTTATTTGCCCTTCCATTCCTCTTTTAATATCTGCAGCTCCAGAGAGAGCTAGAGCATCTTCTTTCTTTAAAATGGGAAGCACAGCCATCATCTGCCAAAATTATTCTCCGGGAAAGATTTGAGCAAGGTAACGTCTTTTTCCATTCAGAATATCTTTATGGCAGCAGAATACTTTAGTGGCTCTGTAAGAACAACAGAATCTGTGAGGCTGCTCCAAAAACTTTCTGAGCACTCAGAATTCAGGCAGGGTGTAAAGTTGCAGGAGGATACATATTTGAATAGATAAGAGCTCTCCAGTCATGGGTAGGTGGTGTTCGTCAGGACAATATATATTCCTTTCTAATATATTACGGACATTCAGAGATATCTGCAGTGTGTCTCTTTTGTTCCATGCACTTTTCATGCAGTGCCCTTTCTTTCCCATGTGTGGCAAAATCAGTGCATGTCATAATGTTGTAACTTAAGATGCTCGGTCAGAGTCTTCCTTCTCCTTAGATGGGCTACATTCCCGGGCTGATGAGTCCTGTACAGAAAAAGGAGAATAAGATAAGGGGAAACAGCAGACACCAGAAAGAACAATGAACAGTGTTTTCCTGTATCATTTCAGGCCACACAGAGAGCTTTGGTTATAGGGTGGGATATAAGTAAGTAAGTAAGTAAGTATTCTCTTTTTGGCCCTAGTCTTTCTTTGTTTTCATGTGTGAGTGGTCTGTGTGGGTGGGTGTTTTGCATCAGGTTAGCCATATTGGTAGACTTTTGTCATTATCTTGTTGGGCTGTGTGTGTGATAAAGGCATCTTCTATTTGTCACTGTGTCACTTTCAGCTTATTGGTTAATTTTTCTAGTAAGGCTGTTTCCCATACTATTTGGTACCATTGGTCCATACCATTCTTCTGCCAACCTCTCCTTTCCTCGGTGATGGGGCCGCAGGGTCAGGACTTCTCCTTCCCCGGGGGTCTCTCCCTCTCTCTCCGGTATGGCGGCATGGCAGCAGTGATGGCGGCAGCGAGGTCGGGCTCCCCCCCCCCAGGTCCTTCTCCCCTTGTATTTTACCTTGTTTTTGGAGGGGCATTAGCGGCAACAGCGAGGTCAGGGTCGGGGCTTTCTCCTTCCTCCCCAGGCCTCTGGTGACTCATTTTTCCATTTCTTCTTCTTCTTCTTCTTTTGCACATGATTTTTATTAAATTTTCTCATAATTCTTCTTTAAACAAAAATTGTACAGCATTTCTGAATTACATATATATACAGAAATTATATCTCTCACACATAAAAAATACTCTTATGCTAATATCCTGTAGAAAACTTGTACAGTTTGTTATAAAAAAAGAAAAGAAAAAGAAAACCCACTTCCCCCCTTCTGCTTCCCCCTGTTCTTCTTCTGTTTTCCTTTGCCACCTGTATCCACGGATATATGCTTCTTTATTATAATTATCATCTGTCACATATTTTCAATCTGTTCCCATATTGTAAAGCCACTCCTTCAAATTTATCTTATATTATTAATAAAACATTAACTTATATTGTCCAGAAAAAACAACAACTTTGTTATAAATGTAACAGAACTAAATAATGTATTCATATTCCATTTGTATCTTTTCCCTCTTAATATTGTTTTATAACTTCTTTGATTTCCCAATAAAGAATTTTTTTTGAATAACTATGAGACTTGCGCTTTCCTTTCATTTTCTATATTCCATATAACTTATTCAAATACACCCTGCCTTTTCAGCATCGATAAAAATTAGGGCTGCTTGCTTATTTATTTTAATATCCAATAATTCTATCACATTTAATATATTTCACATATTCTCTCTTAGTTGTCGTCCTGGTAGAAAACCTTTCTGGTCGAGATGTATTTGTGATGGTAAAACCAACTTAAGTCTATTTGCCAATATATTTGTAAAAATTTTATAATCGTTATTTAATAACGATATTGGCCTATAGTTTTTAAGATTTGTTGCGTCAGAACCTTGTTTATGGATCACAGTGATGTATGCATCCTCCCAAGTTTTAGGTATTTGGCCTGTTTTCATTATGTTGTTAATTACTTCTTTAAACGGAACCATCAGTTGTTGATATAACAATTTGTAATATTTTATTGGTAGCCCATCTGGGCCTGGAGCTTTCCCGTTTTTCCCTTTTTTAATTACACTTATAATTTCCTCCTCTGTTATCTGTTTTTCTAATAACTCTTGTTTCCAGTGTATGTTTTTCGAGATAGTTATCAATCTTCCTCTTATCTTCTTTTGGTGCTTTATATAAGTTTTTGTAGAATTCTAGGAATGCATTTTTTATTTTTTCCTGGTTGTCTAATATCTTTTCATTCTGTATAATTTTGTTTATTGTATTTGCATTCTTTCGCTTCTTCAACTGCCACGCAAGCCATTTTCCTGTTTTATTGGCAGATTCGAAGTTTTTTAACTTTAATAGATTTATTTTCCACTCAACTTCTTGGCTTACTATTCCTTCTATCTGTATTTGTAGGAGCTTATACTTCTGTTTTATTTCCTGGTCTTCAGGTTTTGCTACCAATTGTTTTTCTGCATCTTTTATTTTCCTCAATATGTCTTCTTTTAACTTCTCTCTCTCTCTTTTTCTTATTGAGCTCTGTTGGATTAGGAACCCCCTCATAACCGCCTTCCCAGCGTCCCATACCATATTTATATCTGTACCTTTGTTTAGGTTAGTTTCAAAATAGATATTTAATTGATCTTTTGCCTTTTCTAAAATATTACGGTCATCCAGTATGGTTTTGTTCATCCTCCATCTGAACACTTTACGTTCTTTTATTTTCAATTCCATCAGGATTGCCCTGTGGTCTGATAGAGTTTTTGGTAAAATCTCAGATTTAGACACCTTAGTAGTTAATTCTTTTGTTATCCATATTTGGTCTATCCTGCTCCAACTTTTATTTGGTTCAGAATAGAAAGAAAATTCTCTCACTGTTGGGTTTTTCCATCTCCATATATCTATTAGCTCATTATTCTCTATTAATGAATCAAATGAGATTAGTACTTTCCCCTGATTTGTTCTTTTTTCTTTTCTTTTCCAATCTGTCTTTTTCTAAGGATGTTACTCCACTGAAGTCACCCATCAAAATAACGTTATATTCCATATAGTCACTGAGAATTTCTCCTAATTTTTTAAAGAATTCGCCTTTGTTGTCATTTGACGCGTAAATTCCCACTGCAATTATTTTTTCTCCCTCTAATTGAACCTGCAGTCCCAGGATTCTACCTTCTTTGTCTTTAAATATTTGTTTTGCATCATATTTATTTTTAACATAAATAACCACCCCTCTCTTCTTTTGTGTATCTGAGGAGGTAAACTCATTTCCCAGTTTCTTATTTTTTAACACTCTATTATGTCTCTTTATCACATGTGTTTCCTGCAGACATATTATGTCTGCTTTTTCCCTTTCCAAAATATGCCCTATCCGGTTCCTCCTGTTTTTATCGTTCATTCCGTTCACGTTCCACGAAATTATTTTGACACACATTTTGCTTATTTATTTAAATAATTTTAGTATATGTAAGGAAAAGTATTTAAATGTCATTCTCCTTAATTTCTTGCTCTTGTAGATCTTTTTCATCCCCCGATTCTTCTACCTCCACTCCTTCTATCTTGCCTAGCTCTTTGTTTTGTTTTTTTTAAAAAGATTTTATTATTTTCTACATTAAACAACAAAAACATCACACAAAATAACAAGAACAATTGACAAAGCATAAAAAACAACAAACACGTCAAACACATTAAAACAACATAATAAATAACAAAAGAAACTTATACATACCTAAACAGAAACATTCACAAATCATTGTTTAATTCTAATTTTCAATCTTCTTTGAGGGGACTTCCCCCGTTCTCTCAACTGCGTTCAATATTAATATACTTTGGTAACTTTGTAACTATTTTCTTAACATTCACCACTATTCTTAATAATCATTAAAATACTAACTGATCATATATAATTCATTACTCATAAAAACATATCTCTAGGCATTTACCGTATATCGCGGCGTATAAGGCGACTCGGCGTATAAGACGACCCCCCAACTTTTAATGTGAAAAAACAGAGTTTGGGGTATACTCACCCAGCCCGGGATCCATGGCTGCTGAGGCGGCGGCAGCGGCGGGGAGAGCGTCCCCCGCGCCACACAGGAGATTTCCGCACTTGCCGCCCAAGCGCACAGCGGCCCCCATGGCTGCTGAGGCGGCGGCAGCGACGAGAAGCTCCCCGTCGGCGCAAAGGAGGCCTCCGCGCTTCCCGCTGAAGCGCAGGACGGCCTCCACGGCTGCTGAGGCGTCGGCAGCGACGCCTGGGGCAGCGACGAGAAGCTCCCCGTCGCCGCAAAGGAGGCCTCCGCGCTTCCTGCTGAAGCGCAGGACGGCCTCCACGGCTGCTGAGGCGTCGGCAGCGACGCCTGGGGCAGCGACGAGAAGCTCCCCGTCGCTGCAAAGGAGGCCTCCGCGCTTCCTGCTGAAGCGCAGGACGGCCTCCACGGCTGCTGAGGCGTCGGCAGCGACGCCTGGGGCAGTGGGGAGAACCTCCCCGCCGCGCTTGCCGCCCACGCCGAGCCCGGGCTCCATGGCGGCTGAGGCAGCGGTTGCGGCTGGAGCGCCGGGGAGAGGCTCCATGCAGCCAGTGGCGGGGCGGAACTCCGGGTCATGATGTTGCCGGCGTACAAGACGACCCCCGACTTCAGAGAAGATTTTTCGGGCTTAAAAAGTCGTCTTATACGCCGCGATATACGGTATACCTATTCTAAACCATTCATAACATTACTTCTTATATACTATTTTCAACTAACATCAACTAGCTAAAGCCTGTTAAACAAAGCAGTTCTGCTTTAAATATCTAATTTTTCACGATTTTTTAAATAGTCCTTAAATTTCTTCCAATCCTGTTGCACCTTCTCCTCCCTCTGGTCTCGGAGTCTCACGGTCAGCTCAGCGAGTTCCATATAATCCATCAACTTCATCTGCCAATCTTCCACTGTCGGGAGCTCTTCACCTTTCCAGTTTCTTGCAAGTAAAATTCCTGCAAGTAAAACTTTCCAGGATGTACAATTTGTTGCTAGAGTGGCATACAAAAGATGAAATGGTTAAATCTGCAATGATAGATTGGGCAAAAGATGTTGGTCATAATATTATGATGGATGACTGGGAGAAGTTGTGGAAGGAAGGTATCAAATTTACTGCTTGCAATGTATTAAGAGAGAATATTATGAAAATGATATATACATGGTATTTAACACCAGTGAAGTTAGCTAAGATATATCATGCTACAAGTAATTTGTGTTGGAAATGCAAAACTGCGGAAGGTACCTTTTATCATATGTGGTGGACATGCCCTAAGGTTAAGGCTTTCTGGGAGAAGATTTATAATGAATTAAAGAAGGTAATGAAAATTACCTTTATTAAGAAACCAGAGGCCTGCCTTTTGAGCATGACCAATCATGAGATACCCAGTCAGGACAGAGTGTATGCCACAACAGCTGCTAGAATTTTACTTGCCTAGCTCTTTGTATCTCCTTCCAAACTTCCCCATTTCTTGAACTGAATCAATTTTGAACTTCTTATCTTTATAATAGAATGATACACCTTGGGGGTATTCCCATCTGAACCTTATCTTATTTATCTCCAATGTCTTTGTCAATCCCTTGTAAACATTTCTTTTTATGCAAAATTCTTTTCGGAATGTCTCTGAAGGCTATTATTTGTTTGCCATTAATAATCCATTTTGACTCCCTACTTTTCCTCAGGATTTCATTTCTAAGTACCACAGAGCCCAATGTTACCAAACAATCTCCTGGATTTTTTTTTTGTTCTACCTTGAGGTGGATTGGCCCTTATTCTGAAAACATTTATTATCTGCTCTTCAATTTCTTCTGTTTTCCAACCCAACAAATTTGCTATTTCTTTACTTATTTTTGCTCTCAAATCTTCTCCTTCCTCTTCTATTAACCCCCTTATTTTCACATTCTGTGCTTTTTGGTTCATTTCTAATAATGCCAAATTATCCAGTGTCAGCTCCTGTACTATTTCAAGCTCATCCATTTTTCCTTTCAGCTTCTCCTCCTCCTTCTTATTTTCTCTTACTTCTTTTTGTGCTTTCTTAGTCTGCTCTTCAACTGTGTGTATTTTAGTATTCAATTCTTTCATTTGACCAGTAAACTCTGTTACAATTTCAGTCAACTTTTCCCTGATATTCATTTCACTTTCTTTCATTTCCCTCCTTATCTCTCTTATTTCTGTCAATATTTTAGCCATATCCCCCTCTCCCTCAATGTCAGCCTTCGAGGGCCTTCTCTCACTTGGTGTTGCTATTTTTGTTCCTTTATGTGCCATTTCTTAACTTTTACTCTTTGGTTTCTCTATTACTGTATTGAGAGGTTTTTCTCAAACTGGCCACCAGGGGTCTCTTGTCTCCCTTCCCTTGTATTTTAAACCCCAATAACTGTTCAATTGTATACCTTCTAGGTCCGGACCTCAGATTGTACTATGCAGCAGCATGTCTGTGCTGGATAAAGGACTGGTGTTTATTGGAAAACAAAGAACTGTTGGAACTAGAAGGATTCAGGAATATTACAGGGTGGCATTCATATTTGTTACAGGAAAAAAAGGGAAGTAATAAAGAATTTACTGACCACATAATTAAAAAATCCCTATACAAAATTTGGATAGAATTTAAAGATTTGATTGAACCAAAAGTACCATGGTGGGCATCGCCATTAGAGATGACGGCGATGAATAATAAAATTAAGGAAGGAAAATTGTTGACCTATCAAGATTTGTTAGTGAAAGAAAATGACCAATGGGTTTTGAAACCGTATCAACAAATTAAACATCAATGTGCAAGTTGGTTACATTACTATCAGATACAGAATATATTTAAAAAACACAAGGAAATAGGATTTGTAGGGAAAAAAATCAAAATTACAAGAATTTCTATTAGAAAATTCGAATAAACCATTATCAAAAATATATAAATTTTTACTTGAATGGGAATTAAAGGATGAAGAAGTAAAATGTGTAATGACGAAATGGGCACAAGATCTAGGGAGACCCATATATAGGGATCAATGGGATAAATTATGGAAAAATAATATGAAATTTACAGCATGTTCTGGAATTAAAGAGAACATGATGAAACTGGTATATAGATGGCACTTTACCCCAGAGAAGTTGGCAAAAATATATGGAACAAATTCGGGTAAGTGCTGGAAATGTCAAAATGGAATAGGTACGTATTTCCACTGTTGGTGGAAATGCCCAAAGATTTATGAATTTTGGAATATTATATATGAAAATTTGAAAAAAATGTTGGAAATTACATTTGGGAAAAAACCTGAAATATTTCTATTAAGTATGACCCCTGAGAATATTCCTGAAGACAGAAAAAACATCCTTTTGTATGCATGTGCTGCAGCTAGGATACTTATAGCTAAAACCTGGAAAGGAGAAAAAATACCAACAGTCCAAGAATGGCAAATTAAGCTAATAGAATATATGAATTTAGCAAGGATGACAGCAGCAATAAGAGACATACAAAAACAGAAAACAAAAGCAGAATGGAAATATGTGGATGAATATTTTAAAAAAGAAGGTTTGGAAACGGAACTAATGATTTGCTTAGATTAAGTTACGCACGTGGGAGATTTAAATTATATATATATATATATATATATATATATATATATATATATATATATATATATGTATGTATATATATATGTATATATATATATGTGCTGTTTTTTGTTCGTTTGTAAGAATGAGAGTAACTAAATTATTAGTTAGAGTAATGAAATGAGTATAATACTAAGAAAACCATTGTAGAAGCAATATGAAGTCATATTTTAAAGTTGATGTATAATTTGAAAGAGATTATTGTAAATTTATGTTTATTATTTGTGCGATGTAAGATTTAATGTTTTGTTTTGTTTTATGTTTGAAATCCTTTTTTTAAAGAAACACAAATTTAATAAAGACTTATTTTAATTTAAAAAAAAAATTGTATACCTTCTACACACCACAAATGTCGATACAGAAATTATAAATATAGTCCATGATACCCCCCCCTCAGTTCTTTAAACTGACGATCTTGCCTCTGCTGTCGCAATTCTGCCTTTCTTTCTTCTCTCTTTGTCAGCGATTCTCCCTCCTCTCTTCCTCCTCCTTTCCTGGAAGACGCTGCAGATTTGGGGGTTTGCCTCCTCCGTTATTATAAATGTCCTTTATTTACTGTCCTTTCTTGCCAAGAGGGTTTATTCCTGAAGTAACTAGGTCAAATCTTGCAACAAAGTCCCAGCGGAGTCAAATAGAGTTCAAAATGGAGCCCATACAGTCCTGAACGTAGCGAGCAGTTTAAATACAGTTCAAGATATGGCCGATACAGTTCTGAATGTAGCAAATAGTTCAAAATGCAACAGTTACTTCCATACAATAGTCTTTCTGAGTGGCTTAGGAATAGCAAATTTCGGCTGCTACCTTGCAGCTCGGCTTCTCAGGAAAGTGAAGCAATTTAGCCATGCTCATTACCGCAACTCAGCAGTTCGTTCCTCTCCTAGCTCAGCGTCCCGCGCCATTTTCTCACGCAGTTTCCGACAGGTTTCCTTTCTGCCGTGCTTTCACAACTCCCGGTTTTCCTCTTTTTTCCTTAATTTTCTTTGCTGGAGAGCCACCTGGACGCTGTCGTGTCCTATGTCCCCTGGACTTTATTGTCCTGGGTTTCGGGGTTTGTTGAGCCCTTACAAAACCCCCTTTTCTCCTGTAAAGCTCGGGGTCTCTCCAGAGGAGATCACCCGCGCTCCTCTTCTTCGACGGAAGCCTCTTCTTCGACATCCTCGAGGATGAGCTCTTCTGAAAGGAAAAGAAGAGAAGACTGGCAGTTAGACTTTGGTACACACACACACACACACACACACCCACGCAGACAGGGGGGGGGAGAGAGAGAGACTTCCCAAACATAGACATGGAAATGAACATTACCTTCTTGTTTTCTCCCAGGTGGTGGGGAGGAGGACACGGGAGCCTGCAGGGAAACAAAGAGCCACCGATTATTTATCTAACCCTCAAAATAGGCCTCCGACAGAGACCTTTCCTAAGAAACCTTAGGGACTGGCTGAAGGGTTGTCAGACGAAAAACTCACTAGACGAAAGGCACTCGCTAGCGGAAGGCTGCCCCGCAAGACGAATTTCGCAATGGGGCTGCCTCGCAAGAGGGAAATTTTTTTTTTGGGTCAAACCGCTATTTTCCCGTTGGTGCTTCGCAAGACGAAAAATTTGCTATACGACAGCACTCGCAGAACGAATTATTTTCGTCTTGCGAGGCACCACTGTAGTTGTAAATAAACGGTTTCAAATGGAAACGGAGTCCAGCCTCCTTACTCACAAGAAACCACTACACTAACCTTACAAGGGTCTTACCTTTTTAGTTTTCAGGAAAAGAGGGCCGGAGGGGGAGGGGGAGGGGGAAGTGGTGGGCGAGGGGGAAGGGGGGGTGGTGGGCAAGGGGGAGGAGTCCGGGGCAGGGGAAACTTTGTTTCTTTTTCCCATGCGGAACACTCTTTTGAGTCTGGAAAACCTAGAAAAGAAAGAGAAAAATGTGAGAAATGGGGCTGATCTGTGTCCCCATAGATTTATTGATAACAGCAATATGTGTGGTATTGGCTTAGGCCAGTGGTGTCCAAACTTTTTTCAAAGAAATCCAGATTTGATGAAGTGAGGGGCCGACCAAAGTTATTAAGCTTTTTTTAAGATTGAAGTTGTTGAGGTTTCTTAAAGGATTTCACCTCAGGAAATAAACTGACACGGGCTGGATTAAACCGACTGGTGGGCCAGATTAGCCCCCCCCCCCCCAAACGGACTTTGCACATGCCTGGTTTAGGCATTGTTAATAACTATATCTGACTCCTGCCCGCCTTGCAGGAAGTCTGGAAGTGTAAACCACCAACAGAGGGAGGTCTGTCGATGTCGACCAACTGAAGCTCACCCCGGGGTTCCCACTGGGTCCTGGCCTGGCCCTAGCCTCCCAAGCAGACTTCAGACCAGACCCACGGATTCCTTTACCGGAATACCCTTGTACCTGGAGGGGCAGGTGATGGCCGCACCTTCCCTCCCCCACACTTCACTAAGCCAGTGCCTAACCGCCGAACCTTGCAAAGTTGTGACGATTGCTAAGAGGTAGGTGAAAACCAAGAGGCCAATACCAATTTGCCAAATGGGAAAAAATCCCACCCAGGCCCTGTTCCAAAACAGGCGACCAACTAAAATCCAGAGCAAGGCCAAAGCACACACCTAAATCTAGGGCGGGCGGGTGTTTGGCGGCGCGAAGCCAGGTAAACCCCCGCCCATGACGCGCCGCCACCGTTTAAAGGCCCCCCCCCCTTGATCACACCACCTGTCCCAATTGGCCAACAGGCCATGGTGTGATCATGGGGCCATAGCACAGCTCGGCTCCTCCCCCACCCTTCCCAAGGAAGGGGGGCTGCACCTATAGCCTGTGCGCAACGCAGACCCTCAATTAAGGGGATCCAATATGCTGAAAGAAACCCTACTTACATCTTCGCTCACTTCTCTCTGTCACAGAATGATCCAAGCATAGGAGATCCCCAGGCCTTCTAGAGCCAGCAGAGGGAGGTGTCACAATGAACCTCGTGATGCGGCAACCTGGGCCCTGAGAAAACCAGCAGCCACAAGCCCTGCTCCTCTTGAGTGACGTGACTAAGTTTTCTCACATGGTTTTCTTCCACGTTCCACTTTATATCAATATGCTAAATGTGCCTATTCCTTTGGATTCCAGCTGCAGTTGTTCCTGCACCAACTGAGCGCTAGCTATCTCCTATACCTGTCTCATACCATCCAACATTTCTCCCATTCAAATAGGAAGGTCTTATTCCATGATGATGACGATGATTCTGACTGGGTTGTCTCAGCCACTCTGGGCAGTTTCCAGCATGTACCAAAACAGAATAAAACATTAAATCACCACTTCAATATCATGTCCCAATGCTCTAAGGCAGAGCTTTCCAGATCGGCAAGAGCCAATGGTGCAAGGTGCACAGGTGCAAGAGCATAGGTGCAAGGGCCCAGCCAGTAGGGAATCAAACTTGTGACTATTCCCTGTGTTTGACGATAAGGGCTGCAAATATGTGAACCAGGAAGAGGCATGGTGTTCATCAGCCATGACACCCACATTCCTGCAGTTCACCTGAACTGGGCGGGGGGGGGGGAGTGAGGTTGGGGCTGTGCAGACACACAGGTGGAGCCAATCCAGCTCTTCCACCCATGTCCACACACAGCCGCAATCTCACCTCTGCCCCATCCAGGAAAGCTGCGGCATCACCTGTGTTAGGGGTGCAGCTCTGCCCCATGGCACCAACCACAACTGATCAGACAGACATTTATTTCAACGCTAGCATGGTAATTTTGGCTTCTTGTGAGACTTCTGGAATTGAATTGAATGAAAGGGAGAAAAATAAAAGTAGGCACTCCCTACTTGTTTTTTTTACCACACAGCTATGGTGTTGCTAAAACGATCCCAGGCTCCTGTCTTCAAAGCTGATAGACCTTTAAATTTTCACCTTAGGCAAGCCAGAACAGGTAAGTATGAATCAAATTTATCTGTAGAAGCTATTATGATGATAGCAAAATATTATTGCTTTCTTTAACACATTATATAGCTTGGAAGTCCATAAAAGTTCATAAAACCAAACAAAATGAATATTGAGGATTGCTTTCTTGAAAGCATCACCACCAAAGACTGTGTGTTAGTCTCCTGGCATGGGCGTAGGGAGGAGGCCAGGGGAGAATCAGCTGTGGAGTCCCAGAGCGGGTAATCTTTATAAAACAGGGAGGGGGGGAGAAGGGAAGTAAAAGATCAAGCTGAGTTCAAATTAAAGGCCAGGCGGAATAGCTCTGTCTTTCAGGCCCGGCGGAAGGAGGTTAAGTCCTGCAGGGCCCTAGTCTCGTGGGACAGAGCATTCCACCAGGTCGGAGCCATCACTGAAAAGGCCTTGGCCCTGGTGGAGGATAGTCTGGCTTCCTTAGGGCCTGGGTCCTCTAAACTATGGTTATTCATGGACCTTAATGTCCTCTGCGGGGCATACCAGGAGAGGCGGTCCCGTAAATACGAGGGCCCTAGGCCATAAAGGGCTTTAAAGGTCAAAACCAGAACCTTGAACCTGACCCTATACTCCACCGGGAGCCAGTGCAACTGGTAAAGCACTGGGTGAATATGCTCCCATGGCAGGAACCCTGTGAGGAGCCTCGCTGCAGCATTCTGCACCCGCTGGAGTTTCTGGGTCAGTTTCAAGGGCGGCCCCACGTAGTGCAAATTACAGTAGTCAAGCCTGGAGGTGACCGTCGCATGGATCACTGTGGCCAGATCGGGGCAGGAAAGGTATGGGACCAACTATTTAATGTGGCAAAGATGGAAAAATGTCGCCTTAGCTGTTGCTGTAACCTGCGCCTCCATGGAAAGGGAGGCGTCAAGGATTACACCCAAACCCTTCACGAAAGGCACTGGCACTAATTGGGCCCCTGCAAGAGAAGGGAGTTGGTCCCTCATCCCCATGCCATCCCGAACCAGCCAGAGGACCTCTGTCTTTGAAGGATTGAGTTGGCACAGACGTGTGAAATGAGTGCAGGGACTGAAAAGGTCATATGAAAGCTTTTATCTGCGGTGGTTGCAATGCCCCCCTCCCCTGTTGAAGCCATCACTAGATACTGTGGTCATGGGCTAGTTTTTGAAAGCTCCCTCCATCATGGTTAAGGTGTCTATTTGTGTAAGTAAAAGGTAAAGGTACATCTGACTGTTGGGTCAGGTCGCGGACGACTGGGATTGCGGTGCTCATCTCGCTTTACTGGCCAAGGGAGCTGGTGTTTGTCCGTAGACAGCTTCTGGGGTCATGTGGCCAGCATGACTAAGCCACTTCTGGCGAAACCAGAGCAGCGCACGGAAACACCGTTTGCCTTCCTGCCGGAGTGGTACCTATTTATCTACTTGCAATTTGACGTGCTTTCGAACTGCTAGGTGGGCAGGAACTGGGAAAGAACAACGGGAGCTCACCCTGTCGTGGGGTTTAGACCACCCACCCACGTCCCTACATATGTGTGTAAGTAAAACCATATTATCTTAAAGACTCCGCTGCACCACATTTTCCAAAGGAAATATGAACCCTGGTTAAGGGCGAAGACTTACACCCCTGGCATAGATTGGGGTGGCCCATAACAACATGTTCTTTTCACATGTACATGGTAGAGAAAGGGTTCTGTCCTATTTTCTGTTGTTCACCCTCCGGAGCAGATCTGTGGAGCAGGCACAAGGAGAGAAGCAGCAATGGTTGTTCTGTACACAAACAGAAGTTCTAGTGCTAGTGGAACTACTTCTCTGGACACCACCCTTTCTTTTAAACCTTCTTTCAAGGTACTCGGGACAACTGTGTCCAGAGCTGACAACAAACTGGTAGTGCAATCCTATAGACATCTACTGAAATGTAAGGCTAGTTGACTTCATTGTGACTTACTTTCGGGTAATTGTTATTGGATTACAACCTATATCAAGCATTGGACCAGGTGGGTGCAGATACTACTTAATAGATTTCACTGAGGCCATGAAACCTTGAGCCTTGGCTATCCAGGTTTAGGGGTAGAGGAGGAAGAGAGCTTGAATGTTGAGACTCACAGAATCATAAGCTTGGGAGTGTCCAGAACCATATTCACGATCACTTCCATCCATTTTGTGTTGTCCGAAAATCTGCTATTGAGAACAGAGTTTGCACCAACAAGGTTGTCTGGAGTGGACAGCCTTCTCGCCCTCCCCACTTCTTAGTACTCTAGGGATTGCTATTCTCGGGAATGTCAGGAGACCCCACCAACATTTTCTTTTGTATGGACATTTCAATTCACCTTTTACAATGTCAAGAAAATAACTCTCCAGTGTTGAAGAGAGCATACCACAGGTATCAAGACTAGATGCTAGAAAGTGACTGATTTGTGGCTGAAATAGAATCCACCTTTGTTCTGACCCTTACCTGTCCTGCAGTCACAAATCCACTGATATAAATTCACAAACTGTTTCATGTTACTTGGGGTAACACATCACCTAATTGTGGAGATGTTTGTTGACGGGTTATGAACTCCTGAAAACCACACTTCTTCCTTCCTCCTCCTCCTCCTCCCTCCAGGCATCCTGACAGTTCTGGGGAATTCAGCTATCCTGGCAGAAGCTTTGAAGCGCTCCTCCCATCTCAGGTCACCTGAGCTCCTAATTTGGCTGTAACCAATCTTGGAATGGCCATTATCATGTATCCCCCTGGCTATTGCTTCTGCCTGAAACCATGCCTGGCTGGGGGGGGGGGGCGATGCAACTTGCATTTATTATGCCCTGATGGGTTTCCTTTTGGGTGTCGCCAGCATGATGACCTTATCTGTGACGGCTGTAACTCGCTTTCTTGTAACCCACTCATCAAAGTCCAATAGTGAGTAGCAAAGCACAGAAGGGTGGCAAAGGTGAAAGAGTTTCAAAGCTTTAGACTTCATGTCAAGGCCAAAGGAACAATATTTTAAAGACCTTTTCTGTGTGTTTATAGATCAGATATATTCAGCATTACTGCAGTGAACAATGGGGGTGGATATACAGTCTGGCTGTAAATATGTTTTGGGCAGTAAATTGAAACACATAATACCATGTAGGAGTTAGCACTGTGGTGCTGGTGTGAAAAACACTGTTCTTGTTTACACTGGCTGTGTACCTCTGCTATTAGCCAAAGACAGTTAGCCACATCTGGTGACCAATGGAAATGTCCTAAGCTTCCCTGAGAATGCTTCAAGGAGGCCTACAAATGTTGTCAGGCAATATACACCAAGGTATCACCCTAGGCGAGTGTGTTCTACAGTATGTCTATATAGCCACAAGTCAAAAGAATTATTCTTATACATAATGTCTCCACAGCCCAAGCAAAGGGTCATGGCTTCCAGAGCATGCAGAAGATCCCATGCTCAGTCCTTGCCATCTCCAAATAGAACCTGGGAAGTCTGAAACCCAGGAGAGCTGGACAACAGAGCTATCGGGAGAATTGCCCGGCAGATTTCTACGCTATTCAAATAGTGTTGGTGTCTGTAGTCTCTTTTCTTTTCTTAGGTAATACAATCAACAGAAAGTCATCCATGTTTCTATTGCCTTAATCTGTGTGTATGCAGCCCTCGGGGCCATGTTGCCTCTGCTAGGCTGGGGGCAGAACCATTTGGCACTTCCTGCACCATAGCCTGGAGCCAGTTCCATAACTCGTCTTAATGGGCTTCCCTTTATTCTCAGCATGTTCATTCTGTGTACCATTTCCCACCAATTACCACCATCATGTGTCACTTGGGTATAGTCTGGTGGGTTCCTGAAACCTCTCAAGAGATGCATAACTTCAACAGGACTTCAAATGCAGCATAGCTGGAGAAGAAGTTGACATTGGTGGGTCTGTGTTGTCAGGAGCAGAGTATTTTTGTATTTTACAGAGCACAGGAACACAATGTTCCTTTGACTCAGACATGAATTCTGTCCCTGTGGATTGAAAATTGCCCAAATATTGGGGAAATGCCAAAGCACTTATGGGTGCTATGGACTGGGCTGTTTGTGTGTGTTTGCCTTCATTTATAGTTTGTGTTCCAGACATTGAGCAACTCCCCTGTTTTTCATTGGTATGAAAGTTATGAGATGCTAAAGCCCAGCATATTTTCTTCTATAGGACTATAATTTGAAACAGGTGACATTCCATTATGATGCAAAACACCTGATAAACACAAAGGATGCTGTTCTTAATTTCTTATCCTGATCTTGTGTTATTTTACACGGCTGAAGGTATGCTGTACTGCAGAGGATGCTGCTTTTGGGTCTTAGGATAAAATGAACAGACAGCCCAAATTGAATGCAAGAGCCAATTGTTTAAATATCTCTTAAATGTTAAGGCACTAATCCATTTCTTTCTCACCAATTCGAAATAACAGTTAGAGAAGGAGAAAATATAAAAAGCCAGCCAATAACTAATCATAACTGATGGCTGTACTGATCAGTGTGGGATTCCTCAGCGCGTGGACACCATATGCCGCAGTCAGCTTCTGGTCAATATTTCACTCCAGTGAATCAATACCACCCATTGTTACCTTGTTGCCAATTTCACTCCAGTGAATCAATACCACCCATCGTTACCTTGTTGCCATGTCTTTTTGCTAAATCCTCAACAGCCTACAACCCTTTTCATTTACTATACTTTCAGGAAAACTTTCTGGCGTGAAATTAAGCGTTTACTTTAGCACCAAGCATACCACCAATAGCCATGTGTCAGGAAGGGATAACACACACATTTCTTCATTCAGAAAGACATACGGTGGAGAAGGAAATGGATATTTGTCAATCTGACAGGCAAACAAAGCTACGGCAATGAGACTGGACCCAAAGGGCAAGAGGCATGTGAACAAACAGTATGAAACAGCAGGACATAATTTCACCACCTCTCTGTTCAGTATGAGTAACATTTATTTTCAATTGTAATTTGCATTTTAAAAGATCCGAAGTGTATTTCAGATATAATGCAGTCATATATGCAAAATTTTAAAATTTACTCATTTCATTTAGATTCTTTGATAGATTTTACATACATATGTAATAATATTGCAGATGATTTCCCACTTTCTTAGAAAGCATAAGGCAACACCAGACATTGTAGATGATTTAACATGAATTCTTTTTATCAACAGATCACAATGCATCAACACAAACTATAAGGTTCACCATGAGATACAATGTTTGTTATGAGACAGAAGTTTACACAGATTGCTGCCTCTTATCCAAGCTTTTCTCAATATCATCAAGAACTTGGACAGCTGCCTTTGGGATTCGGGTTCCAGGGCCAAATATATTGGAAACACCAGAGTCATAGAGGAAGTCATAATCCTGAGCAGGAGAAAAACAGACATAAATCAGGCATGCAAACTTTGTAAAGTAAAATTCTGCAGAACACATGCTATTTAGCAATGGCAGGCCTGAGGTAGTGCACACGGAGAAGGGGAAATAACTTAGTATGCTAGCTATGGGGAAAACAGCGATGCTCTCACCTACGCAAACCCCGCCATGTGGGCAAAGTCCGAGTGACTACAGGTTCAAGCAGTCTCTGCTTCAGGTGTTATCCTATCTAACATTAAGAATGAAATCATTAAAAGTGGTGAACATTTTCACCTCTGCTCCAAGACAATAAGAGATTTGTGGGTCTATATGAATCTTTTGCCAGGTGCAACAATTCTACCAAGGTCAAGAGATTCAAAGCAGAAAAGCCAATTCTACCCCACCCCACTCGCCATTCCCCCCTTTCTTCTATTCCTCCATTCTTCTTCCTAATTGTTTAAACCAATTTATGAACCAAGAACTTCTACATTGGCCACTAATAATGAAACATATGTTGTTGATATTTTTCCACATTTGTTGTGATATTTTTGTGATATACAAATGACATAAGAAAACTGGGTACAGTATACTCATGTGTATAACATTATTCTTGTTTATAACCACCCCATTCTGAAAATAAATAAATTATTGTGTATTTTCTGTCAGTAAAGGAAACTGGTCCCTTTTCTCTTCATTTCTTGAATTGTTTATGAATTTTTTTAAATTTAAACGTGATTTTTAAATTATTTGATTATATTGGCAGTTCTAGAAAGCTTTTGGGAGGCTGCTTTCAAACTGTGTTGTTCTGTGAACCCTAAACCTATAAACTACGCTTTCCAAAATTTGCGTTTGCTGTGGGTTGTGAACGGCTCGGGTTACGAACGCACCGAATCCGGAAGTACTGGAACGGGTTACTTCCAGGTTCGGTGGTTCGCGCATGCGCAGACGCGTCAAATGACATCACGTGCATGCGCAGACATGCCGAATCGCGACCCACGCGTGCACAGAAGCGGTGCTGCAGGTTGCGGACTGCTCATGGTGCGAATGGGACTCCGGAACGGATCCCGTTCGCATCTAGAGGTACCACTGTATTTCAATAGCTAGATGTTATTTTAAAAGCCTTTCAATGGTGTTAATTTGCCTGGAGGAGGAGGTAGATGGAGACCCCACCTCAGTGGGAACGATTAAATCATCTCCCAAGAAGCGATCTTGTGGTTGGTGGTGCACAGTACCTGGGGAGGGATGACGCCTCCACACATGACGAGAACGTCTGGGCGGCCAAGGGCATTCAGCTCTTTGAGGAGTTCAGGAACAAGCGTTTTGTGGCCGGCAGCCAACGTGCTCACACCCACGCAATGCACATCCGCATCTACCGCCTGCTGGGCCACTTCACGGGGTGTCTAGGAAGAGAAAGCAAATGAAGTGTCAAACAATATGGGAAACGAGAATGCACAAAAGTTAACACTGCATGCAGACCCACGCTTCTTTTTTCATAGAGAAGAGCAACCGGAAAAGACTAGGCACCAGCATGCACTGCTGAAGGCTGCTACTGGCATTTAGGTTTGCCAATACGGGGCCCCAGAAAGTAGAGTACAGAGAGGAACATAGCTGACTGCATCTTCCAAACTTGGGAATCTGTAAAATCATCCCAGTACAATATATTCTGATTGTTACCTTTGGTGCGAACAGGAAATTGAAACAATAGGTGCACATAATTTTTTAAAATTTATTTTACACATTTATAAATTGCTTAAAAGCCCGAGGCCCTCAAAGCTGCGTACAAAGATATAAAATACAAAAATAATATATTCAAAAAATAAAGAAAACCATTCCTACAGATGAATTACTGGGTCACACATAAGGGAGAGCTTTCCTAAATAAAACATCTTCAAGAAGACACCTAAACATTATGATGCTAGGCACCTGTTTAATTGCACATTGGAATGGGTTCCAGAGGGCTGGAGCTACACTACTAAAAGCCAATTTCTCATACAAACTAAGCACACCTCTGCCTCATGCAGTATTCTCAGCAGCGCCCCATCTCAGGTGCACAGTTGCTGGGCAGCAATAGATGGTTAAGGTGCTCCCTTAGGTACCCTGGTCCCAAGTTGTCTAGTGCTTTAATGCTAAAAGCAAAACATTGGGTGCCCCTGGTAGCATACTGGCAACCATTGCAGCTCCCTTTGCAGAGGAGTTATATGGGGCTGATGGACAATATCAATGCATAGAGTGACTTATGTGGGTGCAACAGAACTTCCGTTCTCCTCCTCCTGCTCCCCTACAATCCCTAACCTCTGCTCTGTTTCCTGTTACCATACCCATATTAAAAATGAGGGAAAGCATAGATTAAAATTGCAATCCTTAACATGACCTGTGGAAGACCGCTTATTGCCTCTTTGGCTTCTGAGATTCCATGAGGTAGGCCTTATCCACGGGCTTCACGTTGAGAGTTAAAAGATTAAAGAAGATTGCAAAACGTTTATTGAATATATAGGAAATTATTGTGTACAGCTGAAAATGCTGGCAGCATTAAGATAAATCCAACAGTGTAAATAAGTTTTAATGGATGCAATAATGGAATATTGATTGGCATAGTTTTTTGTAAAATATGCAGTGATTTATGATATGTTTAATGAACCACGGAAAGAGAAGGGATGTCATTGAAGAGTTTGGATTTGATATCCCGCTTTATCACTACCCGAAGGAGTCTCAAAGCGGCTAACGTTCTCCTTTCCCTTCCTCCCCCACAACAAACACTCTGTGAGGTGAGTGGGGCTGAGAGACTTCAGAGAAGTGTGACTAGCCCAAGGTCACCCAGCAGCTGCATGTGGAGGAGCGGAGACGCGAACCTGGTTCCCCAGATTACGAGTCTACCGCTCTTAACCACTACACCACACCGGTTCTCCATTGATATCTTAAGTGTGTAAAATGAGTGTTTTAAATTGTAAAACAGAAAATTTAATAAAATTTGAGCCTGTTCCTTTTGCCACTGATAACCTCAGAAAGCTGTTATGAGAAGAAAAGGTTATGGTGGGATCTGTTAGGATCGTCCTACTCGCGTGTAGGACCCTGGCAGAGAAACATGCCCTACTGGCATGTTTTCTCCCTCATGGGTCAGTCGTACGGGAGCTTCAAAAGCTTTCTCGAACCCAAACATCACAGCGACTGATACCAAAAGGCATTAGCATGCTTTAGGATCCTGCAGAGTGTTAGCAGTTCGCCTAACAGAACTCGGTAGCACAGCATTTTGGCTAATCTACTTTATTTACATATAATACACTTGGAGCATTCTGACTTAGCTCCTTCCTCATTCTCATCAGACAGCAAAGAGAAAGAACAAAGGACAATAGTCCCACATCACGGAAACACAGTAATCCAAACATCCTGTCTCCGTCACTTCCCACACTGTGGAATGAAAACATACACCGCCATGTGATAGACAACAATCCCATGACTGCAAGCACAGAGCAAGAATCCTAGCAGGATCATGTATATTACCCCAAGATCCTTGGAGAAAAGGTGGGGCAAAAATGCAAATGAATAAACAACCCCACAAAAAAATAAAAATTTGAATGGAAAAGACTAAATACCTGGAAGAGTGGACCTATATCCACATCAAACCCAAGGTCAGCAAATCCCGTAGCAATCACTTTGGCTCCTCTGTCATGACCATCCTGGCCCATTTTGGCAACAAGAAGACGTGGTCTCCGACCTTCACGTTCCACAAACTTGTTAATTCTGAATTTAGAATTTGCTTTTGTAAGTTGCAGACAGATTAAGTAACATTTTTAAGGGTATCTTGACAGCTGTGACTACAACCAAAAAGTCTTCCATTTTAAAAGATTTATCTACAGTATATGCATTTGAATTCTATGTGTATATGACAATTTTATAATCTCTCTCTCATTTACCTTCCTTTTGGTAATGAGATTGACTCAAATCAGGAACAAAAGGGAAAATGGAATACATTAAAATAACACAAAAAATTCTAGTGACTCCTAAGATACTAGATGCAAAAATTATGCTGAGCTTGCTTTATTTATTTCATAAAAACAATAAAATTATCAGTTATAAAAAACCCATTTCAAAACATTGAAAAAATAAAATCAGCAATATACTAAACACAGATTAAAACACACATCACCATTCTCTTGGGTAGGTCTCTCAAAACAAGCATGTTTTTACTAAATAGAGTTGCTTGCCTGATTCAGTAGGAAAGGAGTTCCCAAATGTAGGTGTTGCTACACTGTAGGATATTATTATTAACAGGTTTTATGTGGCACCCGTAACCATGCCAGTTCTGCAGATTGAAGTGGTTGAGTGGGAAAATATGGGTTAAAGCAACCTTGCAGGTGAACTGGTCCCAAGATGTTTAGGGCTTTATATAGTATTGGTAAAACCTTGAATGCAGCCCGGTATTTTGTCATGTTCTCCTCATCATCATCAGCCTTAAATTAAAAGCGAAGAGTTTATTTTGCTACTGTATTTTCCGGCGTATAAGACTGGGCGTGTAAGACAACCCCCAACTTTTCCAGGTAAAATACAGAGTTTGAGATACACTCGACCGCAGATTCTCCACCCGGCGTATAAGACGACCCCTGACTTTTGAGAAGATTTTCCTGGATTAAAAAGTATTCTTATACGCCAGAATATACAAATGTCTAGTTTACAATACTTCCCATAACAAATAAATAAATACAGCGAATTTGCAGAACAGATACAACAAACCTGAATAACAAACATAACTGACATAATAAGGTTGAAAACCTAGCATTAATAAAACAAAACAAAACCCATTTTAGACATGTACAAAGAGGTAATAGCTTTAATTACTTGACGTTATAAAATTTGGAAGAGCAACATTTATTAAATGAAAATGGGTGGCTTATAAAGTGGATACAAGAATGTAATCCCCCAATTAAAAATGGAGAAGCTAAAAGAAACGCAGAAATTGCAGAGGGCAGTATCCGATGAATACCTCCCACCAGTGCAAGGATTTCGGCCTGTGTGATGGGGCTTCCCCCCTCTGCCTCTTGTGCCCCCCTCAATCTGCTCTGGAGGGAAGGGGGCACAGGGGAAATCCTTGAGCTGACAGGAACTAGCATAAGTGCAGTAAATTTGAGAAGTGTAAGAAATTCTATGAAATACAAACTACTGTATAGTTTAAATATTCTAAAACTTTGGAAGTGAGATGGGACATACTCTTGTAGCATGCAAAACTTTAAAAGCCTGATAGCACACCATCTGATTTAACCCATTCCATAGAAACAGCACACCTTACCTGTGGATTGCTTGAGCAATTTCGTCACTCTCCCCAAACTCCTGGCGGTAAGCTCCACTCACCATGCGATCACTGGCTTTGTGCTCACCAAACACCTTTTTCATCGCATCCGTTATTTCACCAACTGTACATCTGAAAAAAATGTATGCAGCCCAAACATTAAGGTTGGGTAAACACACCTCAGCAGAAAGAGAGAAAAACTCAGCACCTATTTCAAGGGCACTGTTTCCTATTATAATAATTTAATCACAGCAAACTTAATCTCAACTTTCCCCAATTCCACAGTATCAGAAATTAGAATGGGTTATTAATGTTCAGTAGGGCTGTGCTACACGCTCCCAGGAGACGCCTTAGTTGGACCCAAAGCATACACACAATGGGGCTGGTGGACCCTCACTTCCCAGTCTCCTCCCCACAGCAGTCTTGAAAATGCTCCACTGAGAATATAAAGGAGCAAAATATGTGTTGTGGCTGCTTCTGGCTTCCCTCCACCCTCGGGTTTTTCTTTAAAAATTTGTTGTCTTTTTCTTCTGGTTTCCCTGCAAAGAACCCAGAGTGATGATTTAGCTTCCTAATCCCCACCGAATTATCCCCTCAGTGAAGGAAATCAGGCTGAGAGACTGACTTCCCACGGTGAGGTTCACAGCTGAATGCCTTCTAAATGTAGGACTTTCCACCATCGAAAGCATCTCTCTAGTCACACACATGGACCAACACATTCTTTATGCGCTGCCAGAGCAGGGCCACAGGGAGTCAGTGCAGAGCCGTAGAGAGATGCTCTGGACCACCCTTTGGTTCAATGCACACTATTTCCCCCAATACCTTGCACGTGCTGCTTCCACTGCTAGGCCCAGCAAATTGCCTTGGCCTGTGGCGGCGCATTCTGACAGGGCAGCAAGACAACGCTGCGCTACAGCTCCATCTCTGCAAGCTTTCACCTTCAAGGAAAGGCACAAAAGCAAAACTTTACAACAGCCAAGAACTGTTTGCAGCATAATTCTATAGGGCTCCCCGGCTCTGCTTTAAGTTGTTCCTTTTATACAATTTGTGCTGTTTTTAGATTACAAGAGAGCTTTAGAACCAAAGAGAGCTTTGGTTATAGAGTGGGTTATAAATAAATAAACAAACAAATAAATAAATTGTTATTTGTACCCCGCCCATCCGGCTGGGTTTCCCCAGCCACTCTGGGTGGCTTTCAACGATTAAAATACATGAAAGTGTCACACATTAAAAACTTCCCTAAACAGGGCTGCCTGTAAGTAAGTAATTAAGTAAGTACTGTAAGTAAGTAAGTAAGTAAGTAAGTAAGTAAGTAAGTAAGTAATAGAGACTGTTTTGTAATAAAGAGCTTGAAGAGGACTCATGTAATCAATATTTATTAATTACCAGCTTCAATAAGACCTATATCAGTACATCTCCTTGGTGCCAGCAGTTTATCTATCTTGCCAAAAATGTCACTCCTGAAACTTATAGGAAATATCACTCATTGCCTTTGATATAATGCAAACAGATATGCTCTGAAGCCCCAAAATAGGAAACCCTTACAAAGATGCAGATTCACTTGCTTGAGTCTAAGAGGTTCCCAATCATGGAACTTTGCTGACATCTACTATCATTGAAAAAGAAAAAACCCTGGCATTGCACACACATGTCATTATTCAGTTCTAAAAAATTACACCCTGACCATCAATGCTAATTAATCATCTGTCCAATATGTTCCAGTTACAGGTGGGTAGCCGTGTTGGTCTGCCATAGTCGAAACAAAATAAAATAAAAAATTCTTCCCAGTAGCACCTTAGAGACCAACTAAGTTTGTTCTTGGACCAACTAAGTTTGTTCTTGGCACATGAAAGCTCATACCAAGAACAAACTTAGTTGGTCTCTAAGGTGCTACTGGAAAGAATGTTTTATTTTATTTTGTTTTGTCCAATATGTGTGTGTTGGGAGGATGCAGTTCAGCCTGCAAACTAAACAGGTTTAGTACGGTTTTCTAACACAATTCTAGCAGTCAATTTAGGAAGGTGGTAACATTTAAAATAAAAGGAAGGGACCAGAAACAAAAAGCAACAAAGCTTTGTTTATGAAAATCAGGAATGTTCAAAATCAACAACAGTAGTTTGGTAATGTATTTGCCAATTCTGATTAAAAAAAAGCCCAAACAGGGTAAATTATTAGCTATACAACCTCCAGCTATGACTGAAATAAGCCACTACCTTTGACTTTGCTAGTCAATTGTTCAGCTTCTGAAGTGTTATACTATATTTATGAGCAATTAAAGTATGTAATTTTTGATAGCTATCAACACACAACATCATCAACAACAACTATTTATTTTTTATACCCCACACATCTGGCTGGGTTCTCCCAGCCACAATACATATATACAGACAGGGCAAGAGTGGGGCTTCAGCAGAGAAGGGAGTAGAGAGCAGTATCAAAATGCTATTCTCTCAGAGAGAAAGCGAGCAGGCAATATTGAAAATGCATATTGTTTTAATCGGTCAAAGTGATCCTAAGCATATTAAGAAGTATTCTTAACTGTAATATGGTTTGACACAAACATAAAATAACACTGTATGCTGATTTATAATGTCAATATTCCTTCACTCCTTAAATCTCCACCCATTACCTTTTTAAGTTTTTCGATCTGTTTGTTACGGACTGAAGTGTTATCAATTGCCAAAACTTCAACGGTCTCTTCTTTTTCCAACTGGTATTTATTCACTCCGACAATTACTTCAGAACCTGGGTATTTCACAAATGTTAAGGATTTAAAATAAATTTCAGAAACTGCTAACTTAAAACAAGTTTCTATCAAGCCACAACATGAAGTCAGCTTTCTAAAAAGAAAAACACAACCTGAAAGCTTTTTCACCAATGGCATTCAAATTTTAATTTAGCTAAGATTTTCAGCTTGCATGCAAAAACTGCAATGCTTACATGCAGGTGAATGTGTCCGTATTGCAAAGGAGAGGAAACCTCAAATACAGAAAAGTCAATGGGGCCCATGAACAATACAGGTGAAACTCGAAAAATTAGAATATCGTGGAAAAGTCCATTTATGGTAAGCAATTGTTTTCATTAGCTACTGGAGTTTAATATATGAGATAGACTCATGACATGCAAAGCGAGATATGTCAAGCCTTTGCTTGTTAAAATTATGATGATTATGGCATACAGCTGATGAAAACCCCAAAGTTGAAATTGTTAATTTGGGGTTCTCATCAGCTGTACGCCATAATCATCACAATTATAACAAATAAAGGCTTGACATAGCTCGCTTTGCATGTCATGAGTCTATCTCATATATTAGTTTCACCTTTTAAGTTGAATTACTGAACCTTTCCATGATATTCTAATTTTTCGAGTTTCACCTGTATAAGAAACAGTGGATGCTATTAACAGATATAGCAGTGCAATATGAAGTCCCAGGCAAGATAATCATATAGTAGCCAGAAAATACACAATTCCCTTATGAAACAGAGGCCTTGTATAGGGCAACGGAAATTAGTTCAAAAATATAAACTACTTTTTGAAAGCCCCCCCCCCTTTAGTAGGTGGCTCATATGCATGAGAAACACAATTCCCCCCTGGGCTTGCAGCCATTATTTCACATATGGTGTCTAGCTCAGACAGTCAAAAGACAAATGCACAGAAGCGGTCCTCTGGTTACGAAATTTTTGGGATACGGCCAGTGCCAAAAATTTCGTAACCAGAGTTATCTTACTAGCGAGTGTTGCTGAAATTCAGCTAGGGTTCTACATTTTTACATTTTCATTCTACTAATTTTGGACTAGAGTTTTAAGAGTTACAGGAATTAAGTCTTAATATATGAATAAAAGCATTCATGTTCAAAACTGATACCTGTCTATATGTCTGACAGATTGCAGCTGTGGAGTTACGTAAGTGTATGTTGTGATTAAATAGTGTCCACTTTCCTTACCAGAATCAATCCTGGCTTGTCTTCGAGCAGCACACTCTTCAATGCGAAGTTTGGGTATTCCTTCTGCTACAGCTTTGGCCATCCCACCCATTTCCTCAATCTCATTAATGAGCTAACCGGACAACAAAATTTGGATACTGTTAATGACTCTCAGTATGTGGCTGTCTAGTGCTAAAATCACCATTAAAGCAACATTCTCTCACCCCACTATTTGCAAGGAAACTACTTACAAAACTGGGACAGATGTAATGCAACCATTTGGTGGGGAACTGCATCCAGCCAGTGTGCTGGTTCCCTAAGACTCTCACACTCTGGTGTCAAAGTCCAAAGGGGATTGTTGCAAACTGCCCAGCTGATGGGCAGTTACAGCTACCTCCTTTGAAGGTACGCTCCCAAGTCCAATCAGCTGACTGGTGCTGGGAGTGAAACACAAAGCAGTTTCCATTCAAAGCATTATTTTATTGTTATTATTGCTGTATTTATTAAATTTGTGTACTGCCCTTCAGCCAATGATCACAGAGTTCCCCCTCTTGCTTTCACAAGCAGTTTCAGTGCAATACTGCTTCAAAAAACCCGATGCACTGGGTAGTTCCCATGGGGAAATTCCTGAGGAACTGTACAGCACTGAAAGGGAGTTCCACTTGCAAAGGAACAATCAGGAGCTCACCTTTCCAAATGGCATTTCTTAAAACCAGGTTTGTGAATTGCTGTTTGTTTACCCACCTAAGTCAAGAAAGATGTTGATCCTGCGAATCAGGAAGGTATGTAAATTGGAAAGCATGTAGTTCTTGTTTTAGGTAAAGGTAAAGGGACTCCTGACCATTAGGTCCAGTTGCGGATGACTCTGGGGTTGCGGTGCTCATCTCGCTTTACTGGCCGAGGGAGCCGGCGTACAGCTTCCGGGTCATGTGGACAGCATGACTAAACCGCTTCTGGCGAACCAGAGCAGTGCACACAAACGCCGTTTACCTTCCCCCCTGAGTGGTACCTATTTATCTACTTGCACTTCGACGTGCTTTCGAACTGCTAGGTTGGCAGGAGCTGGTACCGAGCAACGGGAGCTCACCCCGTCGCGGGGATTTGAACCGCCGACCTTCTGATTGGCAAGCCCTAGGCTCTGTGGTTTAACCCACAGCGCCACCCGTGTCCCTATTCTCTTATTTTAGCCATTGCCTAAGTTTGGATTGCCCAAGAGGTCAATCCAAACATCTGGCCAGTCAGTGTGAAGGGGGGGAGGGAGGGAGGGAGGAATATATTTTTGCTATGCCAGCACGCAGGCTGGTGCAGGCCCAGAATGGATCTGCTGCACTCACATTGACCAAGGATCAACTCTGTCAGCCAGTGGCGGTGACTTCTCCCTGCCCACTGTTCAGAGGTGCACTGGGACATTCCTCACCAATGATGGAAAGTAGCTGAGCTGGGCAGGACAGAGGAACATTTCTGTCCCTTCCAAACCCCAAACACGGCGGATCAAGGGTTTAGATCGCTCTGCAAATATGCAGGCTAATAAGTTTTCAGGACTTATTTGCAAGGCTGCTTAAAATTACCAGCTTCCTTTTTCTTCTCTTTGCCTCCCTCCCCAAAGCAAAAGACTGACCTTTAATGCAGCTTCATACAAATCATTGGTGAGAGATTCCATCAGAAATGAGCCACCCCATGGATCTGCGACTTTAGGAATCCCAGACTCTTCCTGTATTATAATCTGGGTATTCCGGGCAATTCGAGCACTTTTCACCGTCGGCAATCCCAAAGCTTCATCAAATGAATTTGTATGCAAGGACTGAGTACCTCCAAAAACAGCTGCCATTGCCTCAATTGTAGTGCGGATGATGTTATTGTAAGGATCCTAGAAGAAAACCAGAGCATTTGTAAGGAATATACAGGTAGTACACCAATATACAGAGTGCAGTAGGTTAGCAATTAAAAAAACTGGGCTCTTCTACCTTTTCTTTTTTGCTGCTGTAGCTCTGAGGCCCCAAAATTGGGACTCTCAAGGGATTCACAGAAACCTGAATCCAGCCGATCCGAACCTACCAGTGTCCTGTCCCTATCCTCAAATGCCCAATTTTGGGGCTTGTCCACAGGCCACTGCCACAGGTAGATTCCTGCCCCACTGGGGCAGAGGACTGCCACAGCAACGAAGCCTTCCCTGATGGCAAAGGGTCCCTTTTGCCTTATCTTAACCCCCTTCAATGGTGGAGATTGGAGGCGGAAATTGTACTGTTTGGCCGTATTCGGAATTGCTGACCATTTAAATATGACTTCCTCCTAAATGTACACCGCTGTTAACCACACATTTAAATACATTTAAAGTGCATGTACATTTAAAATAAATTTAATTAAATATCAGGATGTAGGAAAGTTGAGCAAAATCTTATTTAGTAATGACATTAGGTAGTCAACGCTACTTCTTCATTCCTTCCTCTCTTGGTCTTTTAACAGAAGCTGTTCGAAGGCACCCAGAGTGGGAAAGGCTACTGCTTTATTATCCGTGAGCAGGCACCACTGTATTTACTACTCTGAATATTACACTTGGGGTAGATAATTAAAATGTGATTCCTACCTGCTCAGTTAGTGACCACCCAGAAGTCTGACAATGAGCTCGAAGGAGAAGTGATTTGGTGTCCTTGGGCTTAAACATTTTCTCTATTAAATGAGCCCAAAGCCGCCTCCCGGCTCTTAGCTTAGCTATTTCCATGTAGAAGTTCATACCAATTCCCCAGAAGAAAGACAGCCTAGAATGAGAGCACAAATGGTCTTAACAGAGTAGAATAAGAACAAATTACACTGTGGATTATGTAGTATGTATAAATAACAATGTTCTTGAACCCAAAATTGAAAAACGTGTCCTTCAGCCTGTCTTTGAAATACTAAAGGGATAGCGAGTTTTCAAGAGTATAATCACAGAAAGTTCTGATCACGACCAACAGTCATGGCTGATAGACCAATCTTTCCTTAAAGTATCCCATGAAGCCACCAGGTGACCATGTTCATCCTGGGGTTGGAAATGGTGGGTTGTATCTAGCACTGTTGTTCCATTTCAAGCAGCAGGCTTCCACTTGCGCAATGGAACTTCCCTCTTCTTCTGCAGGTCCTCCTTCAAGATCTCTTCCAGGGACTGGAGGAACCTTCCAGAGCAGATTCCGGCATAAAGAGAACTTAAGGGACCGCCTCTCCTGGTATGTCCCGTGTAGGAGCTTAAGGTCCTCAAATAACAATCTTTTGGAGGTCCCGAGCAACAAAGATGCTAGGTTGGCCTCAACTAGAGCCAGGGCCTTCTCAGTATTGGCCCCGACTTGGTGGAACAGTCTATCACAAGAGACCAGGGCCCTGCAGGATTTGGCATCTTTCCGCAGGGCCTGCAAGACGGAGCTGTTCCACCTGGCCTTTGGGTTAGCTTCTACTTGATATTTATGCTCCATTTTTTATTGGTGGGTTATTTAAAAATGAGACTGCAGTTTTAATTATTGAATTTTTAAATTTGTATTTTAATCTGTTATTTTAAATTGATCGTGTTTATGTTTATGCTGTGATTTTAATTGATGTTAGCCGCCCTGAGCCCGGTTTTTGGCTGGGAAGGGCGGGGTATAAATAAAAATTTATTATTATTATTATTATAAAAGGTTTGTACATCCCTTGCAACTTCTGCATATTGGAATTTCTCCTTCTGAAGTCCTGAATTTAGAATTGATTTCCGCAAAAAAAAACTTACCAATTTGAGACTAGACGATATCAAACTGCAGCATAATAATATGTTGGGGGGGGGAGTATGTTCTCCTCAGCATTTGGATATTACATCTACACAGTATCTCCCATCTTACTTCTCATCCCTTACCACTGCAAAACATCCGTTTTGCATTTATTAAGGCAAGGTTTAATGCCTTTCCTTCCGGGGTCATGTCACATAGATTCTCTAGGGGCCGTGTATCAGATTTATGCTCGTGTGATGAGTTGTCGAGGGAATCCCTCCTGCATATTGTTTTTATCTGCCCTTTATACAGTGATGTCAGGAGAAATTTGTTGAGCCCACTGGTTCAAAAATTCTCTGGACTTCCAGCTGAGATCCAGCTTACCCTTTTACTCCAGGATTCTAACCCAACAGTAACCTTGCAAGTGGCAAGGTATCTGACTTCGGTTCTGAACAATAAGAGGCGAAATGGCCTCTTACAGGAATCCTAATGGTTCTTTTCCACCCCTTTTGGGCCTATAACTCCTGATAGTATCATAGGTTGAATTTATATTTATTTCTCCTGGTTGTAAATATTTTATGTTATTATTTCTACTTTAATGTAATTATTTTAGCTGTTTTTGCATGGATTGTAAGGCAGGTATGATTTGCGTGTCTATTTATGTATGAGCTTATAGCTGCAATAAAGTTTTATTATTATTATATTACATCCCTTGCTATAGCATCAAACTATTTTACACACTGGAACCAGAGCCCAGTCTTGAAATTAAAAACTAGATTCCCCCTGACAAAGATGACCAACTGATGTACCTTGGTGCAAATTCATCAATAGTGAGACCAGCCTGGAGTCCAGTTCTGCAGTACTCCAAGCCATCAGCTATAGTGTAAGCTAATTCCAAAATCGCATCAGCTCCAGCTTCTTGCATATGGTATCCACTGATGGAAATAGAATTAAATTTGGGCATGTGCTGCAATAAAAAAGCATAGTTTTGTTCTACAAGAGACATCAACCTATAAATGCTACATATAGTACAGTCATACCTCAGGTTACGATGCTGTGGGTTGCGCGTTTTCAGGTTGCGGACTGTGCCGAACCCGGAAGTACCGGAATGGGTTATTTCCTGGTTCCGGCGCTCGCGCATGTGCAGAAAAATGATGTCATGCACATGTGCAGAAGTGCCAAATCATGTCACGTGCGCAGATGCAGCACTTCAGGCTGCGGGTTGCAAACGTGCCTCCCACACAGATCACGTTCGCGACCCGCGGTATGACTGTAATGGTAATTAATGGATATTAAAGGAAATAATACCTTTGATGTATATTGGAATATGTCAGCAATTATCCGCATTGATGGTTCTGGAGGGAAAATATATGTATTTCGAACCATGAATTCTTTCAGTATATCATTCTGTATTGTCCCAGTGAGCTTGGATTGTGGCACTCCTTGTTCCTCTCCAGTTACGATGAACGTAGCTAGGACAGGAATTACTGCTCCGTTCATTGTCATTGAAACGGACATCTTCTCCAAAGGAATCCCATCAAAAAGTATCTTGGTATCTTCTACTGTATCAATGGCAACTCCAGCCATTCCAACATCTCCACGGACTCGGGGGTTGTCTGAATCATATCCGCGGTGAGTTGCCAGATCAAAGGCTACGGATAAACCCTGCTGGCCAGCTAGTCTCATAAAAAAAGATTAATGACAAGAGTTAAAATTAAAAAACCTAATATTACATATCTTAATTAAGGGTCAGACTGAGCCACAAACTACACATGTTCTGGCAGCATTTGAACAAGAATCACACAATAAATATTAGCAGTAGTTTCTAACTAAAAAACTGACCACTGAGAGCTAATAATAAGAATCTGCAAGTGATCAAATATTCTGCTTCCAGACATACCCCTATAAACTATATGCCTGATCCTGCACATCAAACTCACTCCCAAGTAAGGGTTCACAGTGATGCAATCTTACAGCAGAATCCTATCCATAGCTACTTAGAAGAAGTGTCCTGGGTTCCTTCTAAGCATGCATGCCTAGGATTGCTCTCAGTTATATATGAAATACTTTGGTCCCAAAACTACAGTGCAATCCTAACCATGCCTACTCAGAAGTAAGTCTTACTGAATTCAATGGCCCTCCAGATATTTTTGGCCTACAACTCCCATGATCCCTAGCTAGCAGGACCAGTGGTCAGGGATGATGGGAATTATGAGACTCCTTCGGGTAGTGAAAAGCGGGATATCAAATCCAAACTCTTCTTCTTCTATAGTCTCAAAACACCTGGAGGGCCGAGGTTGAGGAAGCCTGCCCTAGACAATGTTCTCCCCCACCCCATTCCCTTAGCCGTGTCTCACCCTTGATGTTGTCCTTGTAGAATTTATTGCTTTCTTCAACAGTACTGAAACCAGCATACTGGCGGATGGTCCAAGGCCTATTAGTATACATGGTAGGGTAAGGACCACGGGTGAATGGTTTGACCCCAGGTAGTTCCTCAGGAAAGTCCTTTGTGTCCCTGGTAGAGTACAACGGTTTGATGGCGATTCCTTCCGGGGTGTGCCATATCAGCTCCTCTGGGTTCTTGCCTTTTAACTGCTTTTTGGCCATGGCCACCCACTCTGGGTGGAGCACCTGTTCATGGAGCGAGCGCCAAAACTGCTCACGGAGGTGTGGCCCTGCTTCTTTCCTGTAACAGGAGGGCCAGAGGCGCAGAAGTCCATTCTTGGCATGTAACATTTTTTTTCTTTTTCTTTTTTGCTGAAGTGGCAGCTGTTAAGCTGCAGCCTGTGGATTGAGATCTGAATATTACAATATGACATAGTGAGACTGTGAGTACCAGTCGCATCAAAAACTGTGTGTGCTAGGAAAGGAGGCACAGATACAGTTTGCAGATTTTTTTTTTGGAAGTTTGTTTTGTTGCAGCCACCCTTACTTAGCCTTATTGCACAACGAAGGCTTTTAGGCAATTTAATCAGTTTTCTTACGCACTGAAGTTTTTTTGAAAAGAGAGCACACACAACAGCCTGCTTCCTGCCACCAGCTGAATGACATGGAGTGTTCAGTTTGTGTGCCGACATTATTGTAGCAAGTGATCAACTACAGTACTAGGTTAGCGGGGAGGCAGCTAGGCAGCACCTTTCCCTTCAGCCTATCAGAATATGAATATTTTGGGGGGGGGGAGAGAGCAGTACATGGACTCATTCTGTTCCAAGGGGGACAGAACGCGATCTAGATCACCACTGCAGGAACACAGCTGCTGGGGAAGAAAGCACTGGAGTGGCTAGTTTTAAATTCTGAGCAGTGCCAGATTTACAATGGGCCGAGTAGTGAGTGGGCTGTAGAACCTAGTGCCTCATAATCGAGGGGCGAATTGGGCCTTTTAAAAAAAACCAACAGGCATATCTAGGCACAGTTGTTCTGTAACATTAAACACATGACGTAGGAGCCTGTGACTGGCCTGATTTTGTCTGGAGTGTAATGTTACCACATAGATACAATTTCCCTTTGAAAGCTAGGTGTGAATGTCTTTGTTAATGCCAAACTTGCAAACTTGTTAAAAGGTCATGAGTTTATAAGTGCTGTAATTTTTTTATATATCAATGCTAACATTTCAGAGTTATTCGACTTTCATCGAGCTCGATAAAGAAGAGAACCAGCTTTTGTTTTGAGATGCCCTTCAGTTTGGGCTCCTGGCTCAGGGCCTTCGGTTGCTCTAACCTGGGCCTGGCTCCCCATTTTGCGCAGAAGGGAACAGCCAAGCGTGCCTATTCAGCATCACTACCCTTATGCACTCTGCGCATGGACAGAGGCGCCCTTTGGCTCCGAGGAAGGGCCGGGGCTGCCACGCGAACCCTGTTCCCTCGCCTCGCCGAAAAGAGGACGACGAAACATTCCAGAGTTAAAATAAGTATTTCAAAACGGGCCTCCTGTCAGATAATAAGAGTCCCTAATCCCCCCCCCCCCGCGCACGCGCGATTGAAGGATTTAACCCAGGGATTCCCAACCTTGGGTCCGCTGCTTTTTTTGGGGGGGGGGGGAACTACAACTCCCATCATCCCTAGCTAGCCATACCAGCGACCGGGGGCAATGGGAACTGTAGTCCACCAGCAGCTGGATACCCAGCGTTTGGGCCCGCTTTTCTCCTCAAGGGCCAAAGGAGGCGTGAGGGGGGGGGGCACCTGTGGAATCAGACGCCCGAGGGCTCTCCGTGACTGAGGGACGAGGCTCAAGCGGGAGCAGCGAGGGAGACGCTGAAGAGGAGGCGGAGGACGATGGCTGGGCGGCGGAGAGGAAGGAAGGACAAAACCTCCTGCGCCTCTCGCCCGCCCATTACGGTACCTGCTAAAGCCGCTTGCGGAGCTAGGGACGGAAGCGGAGGCGCCGTCGGACTGCAACGCGCACGCGCCGCCCTAGCGAGCCACTTCCGGGCGCCTGGGGCTTCTGCGCCTGCCTGCCTGCCTGTTTGTTTGTGTGGCCCCGCCCCCTTCCTAACGGTTCTCGTCGTCTCGCGAGAGTGAGCGGAGCGAGTGAAGACGCCCAATGGTCCTGAGGTGGAACGACCGTCTGTTTCTGTCAGGACGGAGCGATGAAACGCCGCCCGGGGAAGAGAGCGGCGAGGGCAGCGCCGGGGCCCAGCGGCCGGCCAGGGCCCTCCAGCGCGAGAAGGGGAGCTGGCGGGAGGCGGCCGAAGAGGACGCCTGAGGGGAAAGTAAGTGGGCGTCGGCGTCGGCGTCGGCTGCGGCGCAGTGGTTGGAGTGTCAGCCCTCTTGCTATTTGAGGTCCCCTCTCCGTGGATAAAGCCACGGTGTTGATCTCTCGATTGATGAGAAGGAGATTTCCATCACTTTCATGGCAAGCCACATGACTGATAAAAGATGCAAGGCGCTTTCTCTCTCTCTCTCTGTGTGTACATATTCATGCTTGACAGAGAGTTGTGCTAGAAATGCTGTTCAGCATTGAAGCTCAGGATGATGGAGCGAATGTGCCAGCGCTTTAGAGGCGGGCTACTCGCACGACCGCCCCCTTTCAGCCCTTGCACCTGTGTTGGAGTCTACCCGGATAGGCCAGGTGCAGAATGGTTCTGCGCAGGTAACTCTCACGTGAATGCTGCTTCCCCATGCCATCGCAGCCTTGCACGGATTGGGGTGGGTGGGTTGGAAATAAATGGAAAGCAGAGGGAGCCCACTATTCCCCACTCCCCTTTTATTTATTCCCATATGCACACACCTGTGCACCTGGTGGGTTATTTCTCTGGCAGCATCCCAGTGCCTCCCCACAACCTTCCCAGCGCCTGGTAAGCAGCCCTCCCCACCTTGCAGGACAGGGAATTGCAGGGGTTACTGGCTTTACATGATTTCATGTTTATGTGTGGACCTCTGGAACCAAGCCCTTGTGTAAGATGTGTGTTGTGTGTACACAATTTTTTTCGTATGTGTGTGTGTGTGTGTAGCATTGCATTCTTAGTATCCTGAAGCTGTATAACAAGCTATGAATGGTGCACAGTATTGCAGTACCTCTGCCATAAATTTAAGAATGCAAGCCTTAACCCCCTCCCACCCATCTGCAGTATAACTGACCCGCCTTAGAAGGTGATTGTAGGGGCTGTGATAACGTCATGTAAGAGATGTGCTTTCTACGTTCGAAATCAGGGGTCCCCAAACTAAGGCCCGGGGGCCGGATGCTGCCCAATCGCCTTCTAAATCCGGCCCGTGGACGGTCTGGGAATCAGCGTGTTTTTACATGAGTAGAATGTGTCCTTTTATGTAAAATGCATCTCTGGGTTATTTGTGGGGCATATTTTTCCCCAAAATATTTTTGAAAAATATATTTTACTATATTTTTCAAAATATAGTCTGCCCCCCCCCACACAAGGGAGAGTGGACCGGCCCCCTGCTGAAAAAGTTTGCTGACCCTTGTTCTAAATAGCTGTAAGAGTGCTTTGTTCAGTCGTTCAGTCGTGTCCGATTCTTCGTGACCTCATGGACCAGAGCATGCCAGGCACGCCTATCCTTCACTGCCTCTCGCAGTTTGGCCAAACTCATGTTAGTAGCTTCGAGAACACTGTCCAACCATTTCATCCTCTGTTGTCCCCTTCTCCTTGTGCCCCCCATCTTTCCCAACATCAGGGTCTTTTCTAGGGAGTCTTCTCATGAGGTGGCCAGAGTACTGGAGCCTCAGCTTCAGGATCTGTCCTTCCAGTGAGCACTCAGGGCTGATTTCTTTAAGAATGGATAGGTTTGATCTTCTTGCAGTCCATGGGACTCTCAAGAGTCTCGTCCAGCACCATAATTCAAAAGCATCAATTCTACGGCGATCAGCCTTTATGGTCCAGCTCTCACTTCCGTACATCACTACTGGGAAAACCATAGCTTTAACTATACGGACCTTTGTCGGCAAGGTGATGTCTCTGCTTTTTAAGATGCTGTCTAGGTTTGTCATTGCTTTTCTCCTAAGAAGCAGGTGTCTTCTAATTTCGTGACTGCTGTCACCATCTGCAGTGATCATGGAACCTAAGAAAGTGAAATCTCTCACTGCCTCCATTTCTTCCCCTTCTGTTTGCCAGGAGGTGATGGGACCAGTGGCCATGATCTTAGTTTTTTTTTGATGTTGAGCTTCAGACCATATTTTGTGCTCTCCTCTTTCACCCTCATTAAAAGGTTCTTTAATTCCTCCTCACTTTCTGCCATCAAGGTTGTATCATCAGCATATCTGAGGTAGACTCAAATGGCCACTAGATGGTGGGCTTGTTCCAGAGATGTGCAACTGGGCAAGCCATACAGATGTTAAATAAAGCAGCAGAAGTATCTGGCAGTACATAAATGTTTGTGGGGATGATTGCTTCGGTCGTTCAGCAAAAGTTGGATGGCTACTCATAAGTTGCACTGTATTTTCTGATGCACAAATGTTAAGATCTTTAGCCTAGACTTAGTTTGAGGCTAGAACTATGGAGAAGGAGGTTCTGCTTTCTGCTGCACAGAAAACCCCCTGCTATTCACTAAAATCTTTCTTTCTATGTCCTACCATGGTTGTAGGCTTCTTATGTAGGTTTCATTCTTGACTGTCAATTTGTATGATGACAACACTGCAGATTTCTTTCTGCCCATATTTTCTTCATACAACATGAGGCACAAAGTGTTTTTAAACTCAGAAGCAACAGACTGAAACTGACAAGAGGACAAGTAGAAGAGGACTTCACTCCAGTATGGCTCCCCTTTAATCACATACACAGCCCAACAAAACAACAAGAACCCACCAACATACGAATCAGTCTGGCATAGTTGACCCAACAAGACGTCCCCACCCCCTCACAAATGCAAACACGCCCCACTGCAGCCAACCACAACCAACCAACCACACCTTGGGCCCCCTTAATCCCTATCACTACCTAGGAATTGTAACAAGCGAATAGAAAGAGAATCTATCCAGTCAGCGTTAGAAACTGAGATATGAATAATAGGAGCTAAATGGCACCTTAAACCTAGGTTATGGGCGCAACAACGGAATGTCTAGGGACACTTTTTTATAACAAGAATACAAAACTGAAAATGAATGAACTGCAGCTAAAATATGATCATTTTTCACATGGTCTAGTCTACCCCTGGCTACCACCCATATATTATGAAGAGGGTCTCTTCTCCAGTCTTCAGAGAGCAGCTGGAAGTGGGGAGGCAAGAAAAGGTCCTACTTTCCTTCCACTCTGCAGTTTTAATGTGAAATCTTAGGCGCAGTACTTCACCCAGAGCTCAGAAACTGCTCACGCTAATGATATTCCCTGTCGCAAAATATGCCTATAACAATGGGAGTTTCAAACACCATATCCAGCTGAACCCCACACGTATTCTATAAAAAAGAAAGTAAGTTTCACCTCCTCCTCTCCCACCTTTTTTCTTTTTCTTCCCTGACCTTATACTGTACTCAACACTAATGTCTCACAACAAATATAACTTCTGTAGAAAAGACCCTACAACCTGAAAAAGAGGCAATGCATGTTCTTTTGTAAAATGAGAAAATCTTTAATAAAAAATATTTTTTTAAAAAAAAAAGTGAAGGGACTGACTGGAAGAACAGAGAGAAAGCAATGTATAGTGCAGATTCTGTGCCTGGATACTCATTTGATGGGGCTTACTGTCAGATACGTATTCATGGGAGTGCACTGAAGAATCTTGGTCATTAAATATATGTTTAAACTTGATAATGGTGCTTATAAAGAAGCCAGTGTGGACTTCAGTGGGTTGTGAACCAGGCAGGAAGTATACTACATTTGTATACTACATTTGTATACTACATTTGTAAAAACCCATGGCAATTCAAGCATTTAATTGAATCTGTTTACATGTATGTTTCTCTATAGCAAGGTGTGCAAGCAGTCCAGAAGAAACAAAGGCAGCAGAGAGCACAGTCTTCTGAAGGTATTAGTATTGGTATTAGTAATAATATTACATCTTTCATTACATAGATCTCAAAGTTCTGTTACCATTGTGAATTTGTAGGTAGGGCAAGTTGTTGCCCGTAAAGTGTAGGGATATACTACATGAAAAGTATGAAAAATTAAGCTGCTGTCACAATGTGTCCACACTCTGTTGGTGTTTAGTGTGGATGCATTGTGGGTAATTAAAATTGCTGACACTTCTAAGAGGCTGCTGCCTGTTTGATTCATGGGGAGGAATCCCAGCATTCCACTGAACTCTTCCGCCCTGCCCTAACCTGGCCCAGATTATTCTCCTTTTTACTGCCTGGATATTTCCCCCACGTCTTCCCTTCTGCCTATCCAGACCCCTTCTAAAAAGGGGCAGTGTTCTGTGTTTGGATCCTGTGTCTGCAGGCTCCATTCTGCTCTCTCCTTCCTTCTTCCTTTATGTCAAAATGTAACAACCCCCTTTCTCTTCCCAACTTCTGTAGGATACTTTTATTTCAAACCTAAACCTCCCCCAACCCATCCTTTTTATGGTGGTGGCCTATTTCTCTCTCTTGCTCTCTTTCTCTCTCTTGGACTTTTCTGCATCCTAAACCTGACCAGCTTTGTGGGTCAAAACTCAAACAGCCTTTCTGACTTGTGTGAGCCGGTGGTGGCTTCTTCCAACTTCTTCATTGAGGGGCATGTGGCTGCCTGCCCCTCAGCAAAGAAGTACCTCGCAGGAGAAGCAAGCTGCTTTGTGTTCTACAAGGAGGCATTTAAAAAGAACCCTGAAAGTAGGGTGTGTCCTCTCCTACTCCCAGCATCCCTTTTCCCTTCTTAATCTTTACCTCTCATCCCAGGCACCCCCCTTTCTCCTTAACAGTCACCCAGCTTTATGGAGACAGGGATAGTCAGGAAAATACCATCCTGTGCTGGGCGTCTCTTGCTTTCCTTTCCCGCAATAACAAAGTATTTCTGTTTGTGATCTTGTTTAGTTCTATCCACCCCTATACTGCACGCTAATTTCAGGAAAGGCAGGTTGGGACTGCCATGTGGAGTGTGTTAACTCAGCCCTGCAGAGCAGTGGCATTTCTTGGGTTCCCCTTGGCACATGTGCTCCCACTTAAAGACGCACCAAAAATGGGCCAGTAAAGGGGTGGGGCAGAATGGGGAAATACTCATTTACACATGTCCTGTAATAGAATCATAGTGCAAGTGGCTCCGACAAGGGAGCTGCAGAAAGAATGTGGTTGGTTAAGGGAGGCATGGACTCTTAAAGGTTGAAAACCACTGCTCTAGCACAACCATGCCAGAGTTGGTGGAATCTTGAAAGGATCCCCACTGCTTAGGAGGCACTGGCCCATTCCTGGTTCCTTATTTACTATGCAAAGGGGAGGGTGGGACACAGAAGCTTTATTAATTGTGGGTGACTTGCAAAGGCAGTGACTCTGTTGCCCTGCAAGTTGGTTAAGAAGTTGTTGGCACAGCATTCTTGGCACATCTAGCCATCACAGTGGTGATATTGACAAACTTGCTTGTTCTTTGCCAGCCGAAACAACTCCTCCGTCTTCAAAAGTAGTGAAGGTGACTGCAGGCCAAAGAGCAAAATGGCAGCCACTTCCAAAGAACACAAGAGAGCAGTTGGAATCCATGATGCATTGGTTAATAATGTAAGTATGAAAGGCCTTTCCATCAGTACTATATTAATTTCCTTTGAGAGGCTTCAGCTATGTTGATGCATTTATTTGTGTCATCAGTAAATAGCTATAGTTCTTAGAATAATAGAATTGTAGAGGTGGAAGGGACCCTGAGGGCCATCTAAGTCCAACTCCCTGCAATGTGGGGTTCTCAACTAACATCCCATTATATTCAATTAGCCTTCTTCCACTCTTTCAGAAAATAGAACTTGTTAGCAGACCTTATATCTTGGGTGAATTAAATTGGAAGAATCACGTACAGTTTCTGGACTTCAAATGCTTTATTGATGCAGGAACTATTTACCGTGTGGGTGGAGATGAGAGACAGGAAACAGGAAACAAAATTGTTCAGCTTTTAGCGGTGGAGTTAAATTAGAGAGCTACACATGTAGCTGGATTGTTACATAAGCAGTGTCCCTTTGTGGTTTAAAGGAACACATGACTTAACTATGAACTCAATAGAAGGGAATGTATTTGGTTTTCTCCAAGAGAACTTCTCTCCAAGAGAACTTACCTTCCTGCCAGCAAAAGGGAATGGCTTTTAATAAGTGGCATTGAAGCGATTAACATTTGCTGGCAGCAAGTCTGTATAGTGTATGTATGAGTAATGGTACGAGTGAACAGCTCAACTGCTGTGCATACAGGTACACATTGCATACCCTCGTTTAATGATCATAGAATTGTAGAGATGGAAGCAGTTCTGAGTGTTGTCTTGTCCAACCCCTTGTAATAAATGAATCTTAACTAAAGCATCCATGACCGATGGCCATCCAACCTCTGCTTAAAATCCTTCAAGGAAAGAGAGTCCAGCACCTTCCAAGGGTGTCCATTAAACAGGTCTTACTGTCAGAAAGTTCTTCCTGATGTTTAGTTGGAATCTCCCTTATTGTCATTGGTTTGGATCCTGGCTTCTGGGGCAGGGGAAAACAAGCTTGCTCTATCTTCCATGTGACAGCCCTTTAGTTGTTTGAAGATGGTTATCATATCTCCTCCCAGTCTCCTCTTTTCTAGGCTAAACATCCCCAACTCCCTAAACTCCCTCATAAAACTCTCATAAGATTTGGTTTCCAGAACCTTGATCATCTTGGTCACCCTCCTCTGCACACATCCCAGCTTTTCAACATCCTTCTTAAAGTGTGCCTAGAACTGGGCATAGTACTCTAGGTGAGGTCTGACAAAGGCAGAATAGAGCAGTACTGTAACTTCCCTGGGGAGGCGCTGTGGTCTAAACCACAGAGCCTAAGGCATGCCGATCAGAAGGTCGGCGGTTCGAATCCCCGCGATGGGGTGAGCTCCCATTGCTCGGTCCCAGCTCCTGCCCACCTAGCAGTTTGAAAGCACATCAAAGTGCAAGTAGATAAATAGGTACCGCTCTGGCGGGAAGGTAAACAGTGTTTCTGTGCGCTGCTCTGGTTCGCTAGAAGCGGCTTAGTCATGCTGGCCACATGACCTGGAAGCTGTCTGTGGACAAACGCTGGCTCCCTCAGCCTATAGAGCGAGATGAGCGCTGCAACCCCAGAGTCATCCGCAAGTGGACCTAACAGTCAGGGGTACCTTTACCTTTAAAACTTCCCTTGATCAGAACACTATATTTCTGTTGATGCAGCCCAGATTAGCATTCACTTTTTTTTGCTTCTGCATCACACTATTGACTCTGTAAAGCTTGTCTATTAAGACCTCTAGATCCTTTTCACAAGTACTGCTGGCAAGTCATGGCTCTTATAATTGCGCATCTGGTTCTTCCTGCCTACAGGTAAATGCAGAACGTGATATTTTTCCCTATTGAAATTCATTCTGTTAGTTTAAGCCCAGTTCTCCAATCTATTAAAGGTCACCCTGTCCCCTGCCATGTTAGCTACCCCTCCCAGTTGGGTGTCACTTGCAAATTGGATGCATATCTCCTCAATTCCTTCATCAAAGTCATTTATAAAGATGTTGAATAATGACAGGCCCAGAAGAGAACAGTGCTGGACCCACCTGTTCCTTTTTTCTTTTTCTTTTCTTTATAAAATTTGAATAAACCTTTTTCTTAATACAATAAGATAAAAGAAACTAAAAGAAAGAAAGAAAATGTAGAGTCCTCTCTGAAAGGTAACTCTTAACCATTATCATGCACAGAAAGTGATAGCTATCAGGAAACAAAACAAATCAACCTAGTTCTTATCTGAGAGCAGCAGCAAATTCAGCAAACATTTTTTCACAAGGGAGAAATAAAGTATCAATATGTTATTCTCTTTCCTGCCAGATCTCTTCTGTATGAAACTAAACAGAATAACAATGAAACTGAAAAGCACTTAAATTGCCTCAGGAAAAGGTAAGGAATATAGCATAGCAAGTGGGGGAAAGGACTGCAGGTGTTTGTGCAGCATGGCGCTGAGCATGTTTACATACATAAATGCTATTCAATTATTTTTAATCCCTGGTATACATCCATTAATCTTTAGGACTTCAGTATAAGTAAAAGTATAAGAGCAGGTATGGTGTGGCTAGAGTGTTGCACTAACACCTGGGAGACCAGGGTTCTAATCCCCACTCAGCCATGAAGTTCTCTTGGTGACCTTGGGCCAGTTACTGTCTCTCAGCCTAACCTACCTGAAAGGGTTGTTAGGATAAAATGGGGAGAGGGAGAACCATGTATACCACCTTGAGCTTCTCCAAGGAACAGTGAGTTATAAAGGCTATAAAATAAAATATCCAATGCAGGGATGTGCCAGATCCAGATGTGTCCAGGCCCCCCTCCCCATGGCCGATTTTGACAGGTGGGGGTGCCATGGATCTGTCAATCATTGGATCTTATATGACAGGGGTGGCCAACTTCCAAGAGACTGTGATCTACTCACAGAGTTAAAAACTGGCAGTGATCTACCCCCTTTTTGGGGGTTCATGTCAAAGTTGTTGAGCCTTTTTTAGGAAGGAAAGCCCTGTTTTGGGGGGTTCATGTCAAAGTTGTTGAGCTTCTTTAGGGAAGAGGAAAGCGACGTTGAGCTTTTTTATTATTATTAAGAAAAGCCCTATTTTTGGTGGTTCAGGTCATTTAGGGGTGTAGGGCAAAGATGTTGAGCTTTTTTTAGGGGAGCCAAAGTTTTTTAGCTTCTTTGAAGGGAGCCAGTGATCTACTACAGACGTCCAGTGATCTACCGGTAGATCACGATCTACCTGTTGGACATGCCTGTTATATGACATCAGGCGATTGGGTACAGCTGCAAAGGAAGAATGAGGATCACATTCTGGTACTCTATTCTTCCTTTGCAGCAGCTGCATCTTGAACTTTGCTGTTCTGATGTCATACATGATGTCAGGCTTGGGAAAGGTGGACATGGCTGGCCAAAAATAGGTTGATGGTGCAACCTCTGAGACCTTGCAGGCCTAGTCATGCACATAAGCCGGAGCTTCCCCACACTGTCGTAATGCTAGGATGTCTCAGTTGGTGTCCCAATGGATTAGGTCCCACATTACATTGCTTTACTTCTCCCCTTGGAAGCCTATTATCACTCTGTCAAAGGAGCTGGTGAAACAGACAGTTTCACTCATAATAAAATACGTTTTGTGAGAGTGAATCTTAATGTTAAAGCTTTCCTTGAGATAATTATGCTCCAGTGTTCTTTAATTTTGAAAGCCTTCTGCTAGACCAGGCATAGGCAACCTTCGGCTCTCCAGATTTTTGGCCTACAACTCCCATGATCCCTAGCTATCAGGACCAGTGGTCAGGGATGATGGGAATTGTAGTCCGAAACATCTGGAGAGCCGAAGGTTGCCTATGCCTGTGCTAGACGGTGCCAAGGTCATTATGGAGCTAGATTGCTCCAGGTGTGTGTGTGTGTGTGTGTGTTTCAGTCTATGATAAAATACATTTAGACCTTTTAGTCTGTTGTTCGGAGAATAAAGTGACCCACGTGAAAACAGAAGTTAGCCATATGGGTTAACCATTTGGATTATATTGAACATTCTCTTCTCCTTCAATCCAAAGCAGAAAATATTTCTGTGCTCTTCAGTACTTCAAGTAAGCAAGGCTTATGAGAACTCTAGTAATACAGTAATATAGTATTGTCTTTTCCAAAACTATATATATTACACAAGGTGAGAATCTTGTTTATTGTTTTGCTCAAGGCTTGTCAAACATTTTGAGACCCTAAAAGTTCCTGTGGAGAAGCAGAGCAGCCTGAAGAATGTGGATAAGATGCTAGCAGAGGAAAAGAAAAAGAGTGTTTCTCTTGAAAAGGGTTTGGCAAAACTGCAGGTGAGAAAGGAAGAGAGGGGGCATCTTGGGGATTTAACTGGCACATCATCTGAGTACACAGCAAAGGACTAATCCATTTTGTGAATTAAGAAGATTATGAGCTTTAGGGGATTTGAAAACTGAAAGCTTCCTCGCTACTCTGTAGTGCTTCAGTTGGTATTCATAAAGGTTTTGTGTTATTATTGCAAGATATTTCAAATTATTTCTTTTGCCAAATCATTTTGATTAAACTTTTCAATACAACAGCCAATCAAAATCACATTGAAACATTCCAAATTACATTCCAAATTATTTATACAATTGTCAATAAAAAAGAAAAATTCCAATTCTGCCAAATTAATATTTAATTTTTTGGGTTCCCATGCTTCAAACGCAGGAGGTGTCATCAGCTATTTTCCATTGCTTTTATTCTCTTCCAATGTTTTCACAGCCTCTGATGTATTCCAACAAACGAGATAGATCAAGGCGAACAATGTCTCTGTGTGGATATAAGTCCATAGTCCATCACTATTAGGTTGCCTTACCCCTTGACGCACTGACTCCAAAAGCCTGATCACGGAAAGCCGCCATCTTCATTCAATTCCGATAACATCCAAACGTCTTTTTCACAGCTGTTGCTCACCCATCTGCTTTTCACTTGTACCTATTCAGGAGGGTTTGCCAATTATATTAAATGTTCATATATTGTAGATTATTTAAGACTTGCCTCTCCCTGTGATACAGTGTTGCGCAGTTTGAGCTTCCAAGATGGCGTTGCTCTAATTAAACTGCGTCATTCCAAATTCCTCTAATAAAGATCAGTCAATGTCCAAGGGGTTCTCTCTTTGCCAAAATCAACATGTTAAAGCGCTTTTTATCCTCTTCCAAGTATTAACGATGTAGCTCTTTATCACATAGGGACAGCACTATTAAATATTATTTTCATTTCCACACAGTTTATAATTATGGTGTCGAATCTTCTCAGCCAAAATCAAACTATAAATCTTTCAAATCTCGCTTGTTATGCATGGTGAAAGTGGTTCTTCTAGGGGGGATTATTATTTAATAAATAGTAAAGCAAAGTACAATCACAGAGTCCGAGGCTCCCCCCCGCTTTTCTGTCCCGCTCCCATATACCGATATGATGGTAAAATCTTCCTCCTTTTTTTCTTAGCTGTACATTGGCTGGGTTCTTTAACAAGATATTTTTCCTCCTTTGTTTGAAGCATGCCCAAGACTTCTCACTAATTTATATTTTGAAGCGTTGGGACTCATGCACGATCAGGGTGGCATCCAGGAGTTCCTCCCCCCGTGGGTGCCCTGACCCCCCCGCTCCTTCCCCCAGGGTCGGAGCAGGTTTAAGGGGCAACTGCGGGTGAGGCAGTCCTTCCCACACTCCTGGGAAGGTTGGGAGACTGCTTACTCCCATTGCAGCCTCTGGATTTCCCTGTGAGGATCGGGAGATATGTTATTAGTCAGCCATTTCCCATCGTGCACGAGTGGAACTCGATATTTCAAATTATTTCACCCCTTCATGCCGTAATGCTATACTTCTGCACCTCTCTCTGAGGGAAAATGTAAAGCTTTTTGGTACAGATGGAGCAATTGTATTTTCCAAAGTCATTATCCCTAGACAATCTTTATTGGTTACCATACAAAGTCTGCTTCATGCTGCCAGTTTTTATGGTATTCTTCAAAATAAGAGAGGTGGAAATTGGTGTAAAGGACTGTTTTAAATGCCGTAACTATTAAGGATTAGTGTCAGGAATAACGTAGTCCTGGACACAGCAGAGTGAACGCAGGTTTTCTGGAAGCTTCTGGCTGTAGAGCATTGACTGGACAGCACGACGCAGGAACTCACAACTTCACTTGGATAACTATATACAGTATTTATTGGAGCAACAAGTATCCAGAAGTTACTATGTACAGACTTAGGAAAAACAAAAGAAACAAAAGCAAAAAACCTCTCTTCACTGTCTCTCTCTCTCTCTCTCTCTCTCGCAACCTTCATTAACCAAAACCAGACTACACAACACAAGCCCCACACAGAGCTCATCTCTTTAGGAACTCCTTAACCAATCACGAGGTCATTACTAAGGGTCTAGAGAGAGAGTAGATCTTGGCCTTCAGCCAACAGTTAATTGTCAGAGGTGAATAGCTGACTTTCTGCACGTAGGCACTTTGAAATCTCTAACAATAACAACCATAGCACCACAAATTACTGATGAGAGTTAATATTTGTGAATCTTAAAATTAGCCCTTGTTTTCCCGGGTTACATATTATAAACCGTTATGTATTATCAGACAAATGTTCCTTCTGTTCAAGTAGAAAAGAGATCTTTTGCAATCTATTCTGTAGAATGAATAATGAAAGATGGTGAATACTTGAGCTGCTTCAGCCTCATAACCGATACGTACTGTAGCAGTGGAAGCTAATCTAATCCTGGCAGAATGTTTGCTACACAGATGGTTCCTTGCTTTAAATATATTTCTTAAATTACATTTTCCTTTTAAATGCAGGAAGAAATAAACAAAGTTTCATTAACAACAGAGCTCCATGATGGAAATATTCAACGTCTCCAGAACAAAATACACCAATTAAAATGTCAGCTGGCTGCAGAGAAAGCAACAGCAAATGAGGTATCTCTGAGATGGAGATGGAATTTTGAGTCTGGGCCCGATGAACTGGGCTTGTATCAAAGGACAATGGAGAGTGTCTCTGGGGATGAAGTCAAACCGTTGCGTTCGCAGCACTGAAGTTACCTCTCCGGGGCACAAACCTGGGCAGTGTGTATGCAGGTCCTGGGCTGTCCTGACGACAAGACCTGCCTCTCGGCCTCGCTGATGTGGTCCAAACGAAAGCCATTTAATCTATGACGCTTCCTCCCGCCTTTGAAAAGTGGGTATATTCCCCTGGGCGGTCCCCTACTTTGTTGCCATTTAATACAGTCAATTCTCTACTTTATGCAACCTGGGCTAAGCATAGCCCCGAGTAGTTACATCTACTGTCTGGAGAGTCGTGTGAGACCTATGTCTGTTGTGTTTCCAGGGTCTTGGATCTGATTATATTGACTGTATAGGTTGTAATCATCTGTTCCCATGCGTGCGTTGAAGACCCCACCAATTATAATTGGGGTGGATGGATAGGAGAATTCAAGGGGCTCTAGGAACGCTTCCAGCTCTTCCCAGTTGGCTTTAACTACGGATTTCTTTTTACAGGGGGGCAGATAAACATTGACCAGCAATAATGCTTCTTTCCTTAGATTGAGTAAGACAGCCGTTGCTAGTGAATTGCAGCTTGGTAGGACCCTTAAGGAGTGTTCTAACTCTGTGGAGACAAGACTAGCTAGGCCTCCACTCGGTCTGCCTCCCTTTAGGGATGGCGTGGTGGGCAGAGAGTGGCAGCAGTAGCCGTTAAGCAACGAAAGCAGAGCAACATGTTTGGCGCCAGCTTGGCTGCAGGAGTGGCCAGAAGGAGGCATATAAGGCACCATCCAACTGTCTTAGGTCTGGATTTGTGTAGGGTTTACCCCTTCTTTCCCAAAGATACAATGCAAGGCAGTGGAGGTTTAGGATCAGAGTTGTCCTCCTGGATGAACTACCCCCCACGTTGACGAGCCCCATCTGCCCAGACTCTTGAGCCTATGGAAGAATGAATTAAGGAGCCTATGGAAGAATGAATTAAGGAGCCTATGGAAGAATGAATTAAGGAGCCTATGGAAGAATGAATTCAGGGCCATCTAGTCCAACCCCCTGCCAAGCAGGAAACACCATCAAAGCATTCCTGACAGATGACTGTCAAGCCTCTGCTTAAAGACCTCCAAAGAAGGAGACTCCACCACACTGCTTGGCAGCAAATTCCACTGTCGAACAGCTCTCACTGTCAGGAAGTTCTTCCTAATGTTTAGGTGGAATCTTCTTTCTTGTAGTTTGAATCCATTGCCCCGTGTCCGCTTCTCTGGAGCAGCAGAAAACAACCTTTCACCCTCCTCTATATGACATCCTTTTATATATTTGAACATGGCTATCATATCACCCCTTAACCTTCTCTTCTCCAGGCTAAACATACCCAGCTCCCTAAGCCATTCCTCATAAGGCATTGTTTCCAGGCCTTTGACCATTTTGGTTGCCCTCTTCTGGACACGTTCCAGCTTATCAGTATTAGATATGTTTTAGTACAAGTACACAGGGGAGGAATGAGGTAGATGTTTGATATATGCATGCATGCATGCCGTTCCTCTCAAAAGAGCCCAGGGTAGCAGAGGATGAAACACTTTTAAAAATCCAATACAGATGCAGATATTTCCTCTCTTCCCTCTCTAGTTATTCCAGACAAATGGCAGTGATGATCTTGGTCTTCCTGATGTTGCACAGTACCAACTCGCAGCACCCATTCTTCAGGTGAGTGGCAGGAGGGCTGTTTCAGAAGCCTCCCGAGAGCGAAGAGGAAGTTGCTCTTAAAAATCTCTTCTTGCAAAAGTATCTTTTCTATTTTGTTCCAGAACCAGCAACTTTCTTGTTGTTCACACAGTGATTAAATGGTATTTCCTAAACCCAGCCTCCCTAGCCTAGTGCCCTCTAGATGATGATGGACAGCTCCCGTCAATCCTAGCCAGTGTGGCAAGCAGTCAGCGGTGTGGGAGCTGTAAACCAGCAACATTAGAAAAGTTCCAGGGCGGAGAAGGCTGTCCAGAACCATTTTTTTCTTGTTGCTGCTTCTTAATTTTGTCTGCCCTCTTTGCATCCTTGAGCTACCTGAAGCTTTGCTGGAAATTGCATTGATTTCCTACCTGAAAATCCTTTGTGTTCTTCATACCATCTTAAACTTTCTCCCTTTTCACATTCTGTAGGATGAGCTTCTGAAGGTCAGGAACCAAGAAGGTCTTCTTAATGACATAAACACCATACAAGAATCAGAAGAAATGAAGACACTGCTTGCTTTCCTAGAACAGGCATATGACTATGTGGATGTCTGAAGAAAGCCAGTTGAAGGACATTACTTACGGAAGAACAAGGATTAGCCCTGTTTCTTGGTGCTTTAATCTTCCATGAATGTTTTGTTCTCAAAACATGATGGTTATGATGGTGTTCCGTCTTCAGGAAAGTGATGGATTGTTACAATCTGCATTGTGTTTTGTGCAGACTTTTAAAACAAATTAATTGAGATATATTAAAATTAACCACCCTATCTGACAATATGTATATATCTTTGTAACTTATTTGCCTGTATCATGAGAAATTTCCCTTTTATTCCAGTAATCCTGATAAATGAGTGCAATAGTCTACATTTCTAGTGTTACAAAGAATTTAAGAGACTGGCTTCACACAAAAGATCTCTTTGAGACTTTTGCTTTTTTAAATTCTATTTTTCCAGATAATGAAATAAAAAACTTAAATATGTATTGTATTGATTGCTGGGTCTAATATGAATAAAGTAGCAGCTGCTTTACTTTTGTGACATGCTGCAGTCACATATTTTTGTGTAACCGTGTATAGCCGTCCTTGCTACAAATAGGGTTGGCTTTGGCTACTCAAGTCAAATGATGTGCTGCTGCAGGTAAAACCAGTCAGCAGTTTGGTTTACTAATTTCATCAACAAGCTGATCTAAGTGTGAACAAATACTTCCCCCCCCCCAGTAGCACCTTAGAGACCAACTAAGTTTGTTCTGCGTATAAGCTTTCGTGTGCATGCACACTTCTACAGATACCAGGGTTAAAATTTCCCTTTTATTGAAGTAATCCTGATAAATGAGTGCAATATTCTACAGTTCTAGTGCTACAAAGAAAGGGTATCTGAAGAAGGGTGCATGCACACGAAAGCTTATACCCAGAACAAACTTAGTTGGTATCTAAGGTGCTACTGCACATATATATATATATATATATATATATATATATATATATATATATATATATATAAATTTCGACTGCTTCAGACCAACACGGCTACCTACCTAAGTGTGGACAAGTTAGTCTTAGTCATTGTTTATGGCTCTTCCAAATCCAGTTTAAAAGAGGAAAATAAAGTCTTGCTTGCAATCTTAACAAAATATAATTTTACCTACTTGCAGTTGCCTCTTCAAGTTAAATTGGATCTCATGGATATCGGAACTAATGCCAAAAAGGGAGAGAAAACAAATTAAAGGATTACATTTTATTTTCAAAGCAGGCTTTGTTCTTTACTTTTCAATAAGGAAAATCACACCTGGCATTTCTTTGGTTTAGGAACCACAAGATTAAGGTGTAACTCTCTTATAATTCTGTTTTCTTAGGTTTAATTGTCAAGTGCCATTCAGTTTGGGAAAATAAGCCAAACGGGTATATCACATCTCTGGCTTGCATATTTTTGTCTGCATCTTCTGAAATAAATCTGAATAAAAGAAACAACTCTCTGCTACACCCATAAAGATGTTGCTAGAACACTACAGCCAAGAGAACTGTTGAAGCAGTTTGTTTACATGCTACCGATCTCGGTTTTGTTTAATGACAATTTAATGGTCTACAGGGAACTAAAAGTGCATGTATGGTTGCCAAGGATGAGACTTCAGCACCTAGGGTATATGGAGGACAGATTTTAGCTAGAAGTTAAAATTGCTGTTTCAAAAGAAGTATTCATATTTATATAAGTTTTAAGCAGGTTGTAAATCAGCCATGTTTCCTACATCTCATATTTAATCAGCTTATCTGAGTGTGTCTTATGCAATAACATCTGTGGTAAAGAATTGGATACTGAGGTAAATGCTTTAAAGAGAACAATGAAAATGAAATTATATCTGATTCCTGAAGTTGTTGCCTGTCTTTGGAAGGGGTATGCAACTGGCCTGCTTCCAAACTTCAATTTCAGTTTAGGAATTTCCACAAGGTGAAAATAAATAGCCTAGAACATAGAAATCTATAGCCTTGCAAGTAATTGAAGATGGACACAGGGTTATTCCATGTGTCTGTTCCAGACATAAGACTTTTAGGACCTCTTCTTACAGATGTCTTCTCAAGAGATGCAGAGCTTTTTCCTGACTCTGATAACATTCTAGTCAGTTTCTGTTCAGCAGATTCAGACCGGCCCAAATGACTGTGGGAAGAAGCTAGAGCTGCATTAGGAAGAGCCTAACCGAACAAATGGGGGTTTTGAACATGAGGGAAATTGAGAGTTTTCAAAGGCACAGAGGTCTTCTGCTTCCCACAATGTATTTCTATTTGCACAGTTTAGACCATTTCCCACAAGACTGTGTAGAACTATGACTAGTTCTTTGAAGTCTGGTTACACGGTTGTAATTGCTCAATAATTCCTTAATAATCATTGTAATTTGTTTTAAAAGTACGTGGAAATGGGATATCTTACAAGAAACAAGGCTGCAATATCAAATGTCTTGTGGGCAATGAGGCAAGTTTGCAGGGCTTTTGAGTTTTTTCACCTTTACTATTGTCTTCTAAAGCTTGTATTGTAAGTCCCTCCTTCCGAGGGTGTGGCTATTTCCTCTTCATCTCCCACCTGCTCCCAGAAAATCGATGTAACCGAAAGTGCCTCTTAGTGTTCCAGCTGTTTCCTATATCTGAACAGTCAGTTGAAAATCAGCCCCAGGTATGCGACCTAGATATATGAGGGTTGTGTGGGATATTTGTATATTTTGTTCAGAGTGTGGCACGTATCTGTGTCCGCAGCCCATTTTGATGCAAAATGCAGACATGGTGTCATGAAACTTTAACCCAATTTAAAATACCGTTTTGATCTATATACGCTATCAGGAACGGGCTATGCATCTCTGTAAGATGGTGTTTCTTTCTTAACCCATTGTAGAAGAATTTTGAGTTCTGCATTCCAACAAAATAATCTCTGCCTTGTGAATTTAGAGAGGGCAACTGCCCGTGCACAGTTCCCCACCCTCTCAGGTTTAGGGTGAAGAAGGCTTTATTGGGTTTAAAACTATGCGAGTGGACAACAGTGCTGTCGAAGTTTTTATTAATTTTATTTATAAAATGTTTATCCCTTCAGACTTGTCACTCTCATAGCTGCTTACAGCAAACTGAAAAAGGTAGAGCAGTAAAAATATCAAGTTTGTGGCACTTACTGTGTGAAATTTTCTTCTCCAAGAAGCTTGTCATGTCATGGGTTTTAGTCCAGAATGACGTCCAGCTGATTGTAGGGTATAGGGGGATGGGCGGGCGACGGCACTGTACGAAATATAATCTATAAATACAGAAGGGTATGATCACTAGGATTATGTTTTGGGCTTCCATTTTTCCAGTGCACTGAAGTAACATTTGCTGCTAGTCACGGTTTTTCTCCTGCTTGTGCCCTCTAGTAGCCTACCTGTGTTTGCATGAAGGTTGCAAGATGCTGGTGTTAAACTGTTCTACAAAGCTGCAAATACTGGAACACAAATTACTCAATAATTTTCCTGAATCACTCAAGGTAATGCAGTTCTACGTAGACTTTGTTAATGGGCTCGAAAGTCTTAATTATCATGGTGTATCTTTTAGAGATATGGCGGAGTACATATTTTTGCTATTAGACCTGAATTTGTACTTGAGTTCCATGCAGAAATGCAGTTGGGGGTCTGTTTTTCATTTTTTCGTCTTTTTGAAAAGATGGATGGTCTGTATACTTTTATTAAATAAAAATGCATCTTATATTTATATTACTACCCCCAGAACAAAATTGAAAATTGCATAAAACAATTACAAAGTGATCACTACAGTATTATTATAATGAACATTAGAGTTTTATCAGGGGTTGACAGTTATAATAATAATCTGATGCAAAATGGCAGGCTGGTTTTGTTCCTGCCTTCAAACATTGGCATCGGTGATTAATGGAGACCTGTTGAAAATTCATAGAGATGAAATGTTATATCTAACCTATAAATTCAGTTCGTCATAAATGTGCAACACATGCATAGACATAGATGCTCAGAGAGTGATTATGCTCTGCAGGTATGTGCCAGTTCTGAATGAAAAGTGCAAGGCTCCATTATGCTGTTGTCCCTTCAGATCAGATTGTTGTTCAGTCGTTCAGTCGTGTCTGACTCTTCATGACCCCATGGACCAGAGCACGCCAGGCATGCCTATCTTCCACTGCCTTCCGCAGTTTGGCCAAACTCATGCTAGTCGCTTCAAGAACACTGTCCAACCATCTCATCCTCTGTCGTCCCCTTCTCCTTGTGCCCTCCATCTTTCCCAACATCAGGGTCTTTTCTAGGGAGTCTTCTCTTCTCATGAGGTGGCCAAAGTACTGGAGCCTCAGCTTCAGGATCTGTCCTTCCAGTGAGCACTCCGGGCTGATTTTTTAAGGATGGATAAGTTTGATCTTTTTGCAGTCCACGGGACTCTCAAGAGTCTCCTCCAGCACCATAATTCAAAAGCAGGTACCCACATTCAATTGAAGTCTCAGTTGCAGCCAGCAAATCAAGTGAGGTGATGCTTAACTCTGTAAACTGAAGCATTCAAGAAAGCCGAATGTTTACTCCCTGAGAAAAACAAAACAAAAACTCACCATCGATTCTGATACAGAATTGTGCCTGATTCATTTCAGGTAAAAACATACCCAACTTTTCTGGAAAACTTCAGAATATGCAGTCTTTTGAAACGTTGTTAAAGGCTCCTTTCAGTTTGTTGGTTTTGGAAACTTGCTTTGCCCTCCCTTGTGTTTTCCCTCCCTTCGAGCTCATTACTGCAGCCAGGCCTTTGGCTTGCAGAGTGTCATGGGAGTAGGGGAGGAACAACGGTCTCCTTCCTCTCTGTCCTCTTTTCTCTGTAAATGTCAGTAAGATCTTGCTTCCATCTACAATGGTTCTCTGAAAACACATTTGCAGAACAGAGAGGGAAAGAACTCAACCTTATATTTTATTTTATTTTATATAAGATTTATTGGTATTTCCACACAAAATAACAAAATAAAAAACATACATTCTACATATAAAACAAACACACCACAAAATACAAATAACAAATAGGACTAATACATACCTATCACCCTACAAAAACACTAAAACACACCAATCTGACTATTATAACCTTATTTCAAATCTTACTTGGGGGACTTCCTCACGTTCTCTCTTCTGCGTTCAATTCTAATTTACTTTAGTAACTTTGTAACTATTTTAATAATCATTCACCATTATTCTTAATCTTCAACTAACATCTTATCTCTATCAACTTATTCATAACCATAACTTCAAAAAAAATATCAAAATTTTAACTTCTTATATACTATTTTAACCTAACATTGTAAGAACTCAACCTTTTAAAGCAGCCTAATTCTTAGTTCCTTAGGCAGTGATGAATATACAGCTAAACAAAATGAAAGGAATCAAGGAATGTTTGTGCATAAATTGTATTGTTGCACCCCACTTCGATCTCCAAGCAGGGTTCATGTTTCCTTCAGAATGAGGGACAGCAGAGTCTGTGGTGTCTTCATGATTTTTGGTTTTTTTTACCCATATATAAAACCTAAGTCTACGATGGAGGGGTTCACAGCATTAACACCCCAAGGATGCCCTGCTTCTCCCATAGCCACAGCCTTGGATTCCAGGCATGATCCCATCTTTTTCTCATGAGAGGATAGTGGACAAAATGGCCACCGCAATCTTGCACGATTTTGGGCAGCACTTTTCTCAGGCACAGAGCCCCAAATCACATGTTTTGGGGTGCCACACAAGATTGCTGCCCCAGAAAAATCACTTCTATCTAGCACAGTGACCTTGTGTGCCCCCCCAAAACATGTGTTTTGTGGCACTGGTTTTTTTTTGGAGGGGGGGGACCCAATCTTGTGCAGAAGTGTGGCCCAAGAAGATGGTGTCCTGGTCTGGGGCTGCTTCATATTGGAAGGTATGATTAACACTCCAATAGGGTCTTATTTTCCCCATAGCCAGTCTTGGATTCAAACAGAAAACAAGCGTAGTTCTGTCTCCCAGCTACCCAGCTTGCAGCCTGTCAGCTTCTAGCTCACATAAATACACTGGTACCTCGGGTTACAAACACCTTGGGTTACAAATGCTTTGGGTTACAAACTCCGCTAACCCGGAAGTAGTACCTCGGGTTACGAACTTTGCCCCAGGAAGAGAATGGAAATTGTGCAGCGGTGGCAGCGGGAGGCCCCATTAGCTAAAGCGCACCTTAGGTTAAGAATGGTTTCGGGTTAAGAACGGACCTCTGGAATGAATTAAGTTCGTAACCCGAGGTACCGCTGTACCAAGTCCAAATTCTGGTCTCTGTCTTTATACCTATCAGTTGACGGAGGGGACCCCACCTATTTGACCTTTTCATCTTAACAGCCCATACTAAGAGGACCGTTACCTCACCAAGAAGCTAGCCTGGCTGTTTCAGAAATTGAATTCATGCTGGAGCTAGGAATTAGAATGGGGCTCATGCCTTCAACCCAGGGGCGGAGCAAGGGGGCGGCAGGGGGCGGCGGTCCGCAATGGGGAGGGTGACACTCTGGGGGCAGGCCCCACCCCCGCGATTGACACCGTCAGCGTGGCAACTTTTAAAAGGCTGCAACGCACGAAGAGCAGCACAGCGTCTGTGCTGCTGTTCATGCGCTGCAGCCTTAAAGGTTGCCGCACCGCACGGAAGGGGTGCCGGCCGATCGCGCCCGCCATCTTGGGTGGACTGCGCATGTCCACCCAAGATGGTGGGCGCGATCGGCTTGCACCCCTTCTGACCGGCGCCGCGCCGCACCACGTTTTGAGGTTGCAGTGGGCGAACAGCAGTGCTGCTGTTTGCCCGCTTCAGCCTTAAAATGCAGCGCGGCGCGGTACCGGTCAGAAGGGGTGCCAGCCGATCGCGCCCGCCATCTTGGGTGGACTGCCCCCCAGGTAGGGGTGCCTTTAAGTTTGCCACCCCGGGCGGCAGAGCGGCTTACTACGCCCCTGCTTCAACCTACCCCGCGTCAAACTCATAAGTCCAGCATAGAGGCAGACATGTCTCTATCTCCTCCAGCTTCCAGCTCTTATACACAACAGCTCTGTTGTTCTGCTGCCTAGGATCACCTGGCAAACAGCCAGGTTGGGGGGGGGGAAATGCCTACCCCCCCCCCTTTGTGGAGAGCACGGTCTCTTGGCTCATGTTTTGGGATGCTTATGAGCACTTACCAGGCCAGCTAAAGCCAAAGGACTGAATTTGGCTGGTCTACCAGGTTCCCTCATGCATGCTAGCCTCACTGATACAGGTTTTGGAAGGGACCTTGGGTTTCATCCAGACTGACCCGCATAAGAATAAATTTTTTTTCTAACCTCTAAACAGCCCATCTTTCCTTTTGAAGGTTTATGGAGCAGTGTTACATATAAACAGAGGGAACCCCTTCAAGAAGGAAGTGGTGGTGGATTCATGGCCAGAATTTAAAGCTGTTATTACCCGCCGGCAGAGAACGGTATAGTAAGGCGTATAATCTAGTGTGTTCTCTCTCCATCTCCCAATCCATCTCCCTCCCCTCCCCCATACACACAACATTTAGGTGCTGGGTGTTCAGCATTGCTTAGAAGAGCCATGGGTTTGTGAGTTTCCCCTCTTCTCTTGCAGCATGAGCATGAGGGGAGAAGAAGCTTTCACTTCCGTTTTTTGCTGTGCCTGACGCTGAACAAACCGGTTAGTTTTAAGCATGGTTAGGGAGCCAGGTCAACGTCAAACCATGTTTTATTATAGCGGCTTGTTTGCCCTAAATCACAGTTGAGATTGGCTACAGTTTAGGTTCATAGATGAACCATACTTAATTGACAACAGAAGTTTCAACATGAGTCCTTAAAGCAATTGTTGTAAGAATTTCAAGGTCTTTCATATTATTAATATGTTATTAATTTTCCAAGAAAACAGGCCACATGTCTGAGGCAGACAGGGCTCACACCATTTTGACTCTCAAAATGACCAAATGTTTACCAAATGGGTCTCTGCAAGGAAGGAGGGGTGAGGGATTTAATTGTCCCAGGAATTAAAGAAGATTACCATCTCAAAGGAATGGCCAGGCTACTGAGAAGAGGCATCAGATAACGCCTTTTTGTGTGGTGTAGGTGTGATGCATCTGGGCGATGAGCTTGGGTTACACCTTTTCTATGATTGATGTTTCTGGGGGTGGGCTAGACTCCAGGAGGGATTTTGAAATGTCTTTCAAAAGCTACTAAGGTACAACAGGGTATGTTGTACCTTAGTAGCTCTTTCTTAGTGGCTGCATTTTTCTGGGTCTTTTCCCCTGAAAATCACCACTGTGATTCAATAAAGGTCAATGCTTTGCTTCTCAATCTTCTCTGGTTGGCCTCTTGTTTTTTACTCCTACCAATGGAGAACCTGCAAAAGACTTTGCAAGGGCTCTTGTGTACCCCATAAGGGAATAAGGGCAGATTTTTTTTTTCTTATTACACAAACAAGCTTTTTCATTTAGTTTTCTTGATTTATATAGAAATTTTCCTGATTTATATACAAATGATTGCTGAATATTTGACATGCTCAGTTCCTTACTCCTGAAATTTGAAGTGGAAAGCCTAATGAGAAGCACCACGAAACTCATTTATTTAGAAGAAATAATGACTTTTGGCCATTGTTTCTTCATTCTAAGTTCTCTTCACTGACCTGCCGTTTGACCAGGCATCCCGATTTGAGCCCTGTGGCACATCACAGTTTTGATTATAGCAACAAAAGTATTGTGCATCTGTGTTGTATAATGGGGTGAACTAGGGGTTTTTGTGTTTTTAAAATCATAGGCTGAAAGTGATGACCTGGACCATTTTACCAATGCCTACGCTGTATTCTACAAGGACCAGCAAGCATACCAAGCATTGCTGGAGAACCCAGAAACCATAAACTGGGAACAAGTCTTCCAAATACAGGGTAAAGCTTATTTCTTGCTGGGTAATGGAAACAAGGATGTACCAATGGCGTGACTGACTTCTGAAGAAAAATTTCCGAGCAATAATGTCAGAGTGTGGAAAGAGTTAGTGGCACAAACTTGAGAATTTCAGCAATGTGTCCTTTGTCACAAACTAGATTTTTGCCAGGGTATGTTGTACCTTAGTAGCTCTTCCCTTTTAAAAACCCGAAATATCCTAAGAATATCTAGATCAAACGCTGTGCTCTAAAGATTATAGAACGAATGGTGCAAATATAGCAGAAATTAAATGCTGTATGTTCTCTTGCAGACTTTCACATAAACACTTGCTTATTTATGTGTCCAGCAGAAAGTGGTTTCCCCCCCCCCCTCTCTCTCTCACACACACACAGTTGGTTTTGCACTAGGGAATTTGATAGTGTGATTGCAGCTAATGAAAATGTGTATACAAGTTGTTTTGTTTAAACCATTGTGTTAGATTCTTTCAGCTGTTTATTTAAATGCCCCAGGGTACCTTCTCACAAAACGAAATGGATTCAACTTTTAATTTGAATCATTCAGTGAGTGGTGCAAATTTGGTTGTCAGAACAGGTGCCACAAAATGTCATCTATATAAAGCATCAAAATGAATTTTGGGTGCTGTCTTTTGAGTGTGGAAAAGGAGCATTTCTAAAGAAATGAGAGAGAGAAAAGTATTTCGTGGGACACAGTACAACACCTCTAGCTAGTTTGGCTAAACCGGATTAATCCATTTCCTTATAGCTTGCATTTTAAAAGGCTTATTCTCTCATTTATTTGTTCGCAGGACTGCAGGATGGATTATACGAAGCTTCCCAAGCTGTAGTTCGTTCCAAGCTTGTGGATGTAAAGCAGTCTTGTTTCCAAATGGTTATCCATCCAGATCCAGATACGCTTCCTGAGGTTAAACTCCCGTAAGTTTAGTCATATCAATACTATTTTCCACAGCAATGCCACTCTTGAAATATGTGCCAAAATAAGATACTGATTTATGAAGTTGGGTGAAGACACGCCAGTGGACTCAAGGACTCCCCCACCCCACCCAGGCTGATGATTCCTGTCCTTTTCTGTATTAATGTTTTGCAACATCTGCGGACAGATTTCAGGCTTGTAGAATCTCATTTGTGTGTGTTTTTTTTTAACTAGATCCACTGGCCAATGTCAGGTGCAAAATACTGGTTGGAAGGAAGGTTGGGTGGGTGACACAAAACATAGTATTAAACAAGAAGGTTTAAAATGCACTCCTGAATCTTTACTTTCCCTAGCTCTGATCGCCACATTTTCTAAATTAGGATGCTGTGGCAGATGAAGAAAAAGAACCCCCTTTTTGTATTTTTTAACCATTTCCAGGAGCAACTCCATGGACAAAATTGCTGTCCTGCAGGTGTGAAAGCAAAGAATGCATTGTTTCTGTTGGATGCATTCCTTCAAATTCACCTTTGGTATTAAGAATGGACTTGTATTAGTAGGATCCTTATAAGCATTATCCCAAAAGGCAGAGGTGGGGAGGGACAGCACAGAATATCTGGTAGGCTTTGCCGCCTACTGGCTCCACCTTTCCCTTCTGTTTGTCTCCTTTCCTTCCATTCCCACCCATCTCAAGTAGGGCTTATCCACACTTGCCTTTTGGCCCACTCTTTCTGGGCACTGGTCCGTGCTTAAAAGCTCTGCGTCCAAGCACTCTTTTGCCCCAGAGCTTTCTCCTCCAAAGGCAGCTCAATCAGAGCAAATGTCAGTTCAGGTTTCCCACGGATTGAGCTTTAAAGGGCAGGTTTTCACTGGGAGAACTCCAGAGCAATAGATAAATGCTTTTCAGTATATTTATGCGCCCCCTTGCCCAGGTTGTCTGGAGTTTTGGGCTGGGTTGTCATCAATATGCTGATGACACCCAGCTTTATCTGTTGATGGACGGCTGACCAGATGCTTGGAAGCTGTGGGAGCTGGTTGGAGTTAAATCCGTCGAAGAAAGAGGTCCTCTGGCTGGGTCAGGACGACATGGGTTTTGGGGGGCCAACTCCCATCTTTTGCAGGGGCTCAATTAGTGCCAGCGCCTTCTGTCAAGAGTTTGGCTGTAACCTTTGACTCCTCCCTTTCCATGGAGTCGCAGGTTGCAGTCACAGCAAAGGTGGCATTTTCCCATCTCCGCCGTATCAAGCAGTTGGTCCCTTACCTTTCTCGCCCTGATCTGGCCCCAGCGATCCATGCGACGGTCACCTCCAGGCTTGATTATTGTAATTCGCTCGACGCGGGGCTGCCCTTGAAGCTGACCCAGAAACTCCAGCAGGTGCAGAATGCCACGGCGAGGCTCTTTACGGGGTCCTTGCCACGGGATCACATTCATCCAGTGCTTTACCAGCTGCTCTGGCTCCCGGTAGAGTACAGGGTCAGGGTTAAGGTGCTGGTTTTGACCTTTAAAGCCCAATGTGGCCTAGGAACCTCCTACTTACGGGACCACCTCTCCTGGTATGCCCCGTGGAGGACCTTAAGGTCCACAAATAACAACACTTTGGAGGTCCCGAGCCTCAAGGAGGTTAGATTGGTCTCAACCAGTGCCAGGGCCTTTTCAGTACTGGCCCTGACTTGGTGGAACGCTCTGTCACAAGAGACAAGGGCCCTGCGGGATTTGACATCTTTCCGCAGGGCCTGCAAGATGGAGGTGTTCCGCCTGGCCTTCGGCTTGGACTCACTCTGGCCCCTTATATGGGATTTGGTATATAACTTTTCCCTTGGCTTTTTTGCTGGCCTATGTAGGACCAGCATGCATAGCTGGCTTGGGTGAACAGCTGATGTTTCCTCCCTTTAAGGTCTTGATTTATGGGCTACTACTAAAATGAGGCTGCATTTTAAGCCGTATTTTAATTAACTGTGTTTTTTTCTTTTTTTCTATTATGTTTTATTGTAATTTATATTCCGTGTTAGCCTCCCTGAGCCCAGCCCTGGCCAGGGAGGGCGGGGTATAAATAATTTATTATTATTATTATTATTATTATTATTATTATTATGGCACTTGGAAACAGAGCTTTAAAGCGCTCACTGTGCCTGGAAAGAGCGGAGGATAAGCCTCTTAGTATGTATTCCCTATTTTGTGTGTACCTTATGGATTTTACAGCACATTTTAAGTGGAGAAATCTTTTTTAGGCTAGTACCTCCACCCAAGCTTGCTTCCCTTGATGTGTCCCATGCTAGCCTGCTGAACAGCACATGGTCCCGAGGAGGAAGCGAACAATGCCGAAAATACCTTGCCAGCCTCATTTCCTGTTTCCCTAGTACCTGCGTCCTGGATGAAGGGGGCTGCCCCATTGCCTGGGGTTTGACGGACCAATTTGCTACTATGATCCATGGTTATACTTTGCCGGAACACCGCAGGAAAGGGTACAACCGCCTCATAGCAACAGTCCTCGCTAAGAAGTTACATAGCCAGGGATTCCCAGCTCAGGGAAATGTTCTGGAGGATAACGTCCCATCAGTAACTCTACTGAAAAGCATGAATGCCCACTTCTTGCCGTGCCAGTTTGTCAGACTTATCCACACACCTTTCGGTTTCGTAAACACACCTCGGCTGTAGCTTAGAAATTCAGTGACGTTTGTGGCATTTCTTTACAATGGATGGAAGATACACTGTAGCAGTTTTTGGGGTGAAATTTGGTGATATGCAGAAAATCAGAAAACTTCATAGAATCTTAGAGTTAGAAGGGACCCAAGGGTCACCTAGTCCAGCCCCCTGCAATGCAGGAATCTCAGCTAAAGCAGTATTCATAGTGTGGGAATGTTTAGGGATGCAGGAGAGGATATATTATGTTATTTTATCCTATTCCAACTTGTGTTAACAAGTCCCAGAACTTAGCAGAGTTTTCATTCCACTTTTAAACACACACAGCGGATAGCTTGCTCAGGTTCACTAGAACCTCTATAATAATACTGTCCTGGTATTTCCCCCTTTTGTTGTTCAGTCATTCAGTCGTGTCCGACTCTTCGTGACCCCATGGACCAGAGCACGCCAGGCACGCCTATCCTTCACTGCCTCTCACAGTTTGGCCAAACTCATGTTAGTAGCTTCGAGAACACTGTCCAACCATCTCTTCCTCTGTCGTCCCCTTCTCCTTGTGCCCTCCATCTTTCCCAACATCAGGGTCTTTTCTAGGGAGTCTTCTCTTCTCATGAGGTGGCCAAAGTACTGGAGCCTCAACTTCAGGATCTGTCCTTCCAGTGAGCACTCAGGGCTGATTTCTTTGAGAATGGATAGGTTTGATCTTCTTGCAGTCCATGGGACTCTCAAGAGTCTCCTCCAGCACCATAATTCAAAAGCATCAATTCTTCGGCGATCAGCCTTCTTGATGGTCCAGCTCTCACTTCCGTACATTACTACTGGGAAAACCATAGCTTTAACTATACGGACCTTTGTCGGCATTTTCCCCTTTAATCCCTCTTAAAATAAGACATGACACAGTCTTGATGAGTCTGGAAATGAAGGCAATTTTCCCCAAACCCAGCACAAACTGAAGGAGGTCTTTAAGAACAACAGTGAATGGAGCAGTGAAATGGAAGGGGTGGGCCAGGCACCCCTGCAACACACACCCCAGGATCGAGGGGGTCATGGGCCTCTGTCAATTTATCGGGTCCTCCATTCCCAGCCTGCCATGCATTCTGCTCTGCCCCAAATGAACATATTGGCGTTCAGTCCAAACTGTGACACACCAATGGCAAAGAATGAAACAAACAAGAACAAGACAGCATTGGACAAAGGTTTCTTGCTTTGCACATTGCACATTGCACTTGAGATGGGGAAAGCCGACGTCTATCTGCTCTAGAAGATCCGCATAATCCAGAGACCTTGGGCTGGCCATGGAAAGAACTGCAAGCTTTGCCTTTAACATGGTTCTGTGAAGCCTCTTCAGATCCGTGATGTGGAGATTCCCAACAAGCGGTAAAGGCCTGGGTGCTGGTGGAAGATTTTGGGAGCTCTTGTTCCAGAAAGTGCCCAGTTTCAAAATGAATGTAATTGTAGGAATAAATAGGAACACTGCTAGAATCTGTTCCTTTCAGCAACTTGCCTGTAGTGATAATAATGAAAATTACAGTAAAATTTCATCAGACACAGTGACAAGCGAAATGGGCAGCATATATGCTGAGCTAGGTGTTCTCTCTAGTGAACCATTTAACTTACCTGGCAGGGGAGACACCTTGATCTTTAATCCATCCATTTAAATGGGATGTGCCCCAATTTTCCCTAGTTCTTATTCAAATCTTACTCTCCATTTTAATACTTAGTGCCTACCTCCTCAAACAAAAACTTTGTTAAACTGGTTTAACCTCTTGAAACCTACAGAGACTCAACACAGGATAAACTGCAACATTCAATTGCACTTAATGATACAAGGTAGAAAGAGTAGCATTTTGAAATCCTCCTGGATTAATGGATTACAATTTGCAAGAGAGCATTAAAAAGTTACATCAGATTTTTACTGTCCTTCAAGTATCTCTTTTTTGCTATTCATGTAAGAAATCCACCACTAGGACATTAGTTTAGTTAATTAAATGGACAGGACCAATACTGGGTCCAACGGTCAAGAAGACTGTTCCTGCACATGTAGAGGGAAGTGAGAAGTAGATGAGGCATGTCGATTTAGGAGAAGGAAAAGAAAAGGCTAAGGAGTAAACCTACACAAATCCAGAGTGGAGTCCCTTGTACACCACCTTCTGCCAATTCCTGCAGCCCAGCTGGCACCAAACATATTGCTCTGCTTTCCTTTGGACTCCCATCAGTGAGGCCAAGAGGGGCATTTTGTCGTCTGGGCAGCCCAGGACCTCTAGATACACTCACTGTCCAGGCTTGCGTCCCAGGGACGTCACTATATGGTTTGACTTCACCCCCAGAGGCGCACTCCATTGCCTCTCGAGACGATGGATACCAACAACAGTGGCAGAGATAGATCTTATAGGGAAAGCATTGCAGTAATATTTTAAGGTACAGTATGAGATCTTGCCACACCTGTCAACTGATCAGGGTGCAATGTAGGTGGGAGATGGCATTTGGAATGGAGGACTTTTAAGCCTGAGCCTTCAGAGCTCTCCCCAGAGCACAGCTGTAGTCTATCCATGTTGCCTGATGATTTAGACCAGGGGTGGCCAACTCCTAAGAGACCGTGATCTACTTACAGAGTTAAAAACTGGCAGTGATCTACCCCTTTTTGGGGGGTTCAGGTCAAAGTTGTTGAGCTTTTTCGGGGAGGAGAAAGCCCTGTTTTTTTAAGGCATTCAGGTCAAAGTTGTTGTTGAGCTTTTTTAGGGAGAAGGAAATCCCTGTTTTTGGGTGGTGCAGGGCAAAAAAGTTGAGCTTTTCTTAGGGGAGCCACAGTTGTTGAGCCTCTTCAGGGGAGCCAGTGATCTACCAGTGATCTACCTCAGATGTCCAGTGATCTACCGGTAGATCACGATCTACCTGTTGGACGTGCCTGATTTAGACTACTGACAGAGTAGCTTACTCACAAGTATCCCTTTACTTTCTTCCTCAAGTGGGCAGTCTGGCATCAGGCAGCTAATTGACCCTGCACCTTTAGGGCCCTGTTCTCCCTGGGATTCAGTTGCGTCTTCCCTTATATCTCTGATTCCTTGAAGTGAAGTGTCTTGAAGGAGGAGCTTGGGCTGCTGCCATGTCTCCTGAGGGAACTGGATCCTCTGGTTTTTTCTCTGTGTGCCTCAGCACAGGGTGCTCTGCCGTGGTATTTGCCTCAGGGAGATATAGGCCACCCTCTGAAGAGTCCTCCATCAGGGATATGATGAAGAGACTGCAAAATGGAACCCAGCCCTATGTATTTATATCATAACATTTATCCACCACTTGGTTGTTTTTTTGTTAAAAAAAGCTGAAAGTGGTTAGGTGTCATGGACTGGCTGTGACGGGAGGCAGCAGCTGGGAAATCCCCAGAGGGAGAAGGCTCTGAGTCAGGGGACTGGTGGTGGGACGAGTGGCCAGTGGGAGAAGAGGGAGCTGACTGGGAGGAGGAGGAGGTGTTGGAAGCTGAAGAGGTAACAGGGTTTTGTGAGCAGGAAGAAACGGGGGCAGAGAACAGTTCAGACAGGAGAGGAAGGGGGTCAGGAGACAGAGATGACGCAGCCTGCCTCATCCGGGGAGTCTCCCCCTTCTGCTGAGACCAGCTCCCTTCTCCCTGGTCACCCACAACATGGAGAGCAATGAAGACGGCAAAGTCATGAGATGCAAGGGGATGGAGATGTAGGCCGCTGGGGAGGGGCTTTAGAGGGCAGTGGGAAGGTGGAGACCTTCAGTCCTCATAAGCTGGCAGGAGCTGAAGGCAGGAGTAGGTCAGCAATAAAAACACCACCAGTGCCGGGGAAGTTAACTCTTTATTCAAAGAAAGCAAAATAGTGCAGGTCTAGTGATCACAGCATCTCCCATCCAGTTCCCCCCTCCATTTTTAAAATAGGATTTCTCCACAGAGTAAGTTTTTATTTAATGTTCTTAATCAGATTCCTGATGCAAATTGTAAAGACAAGTGAAATTTATCACTGCTCTTTTCACATGGAAAGACTTAATCTAGTTTGTTACCTGCAGACTTGCTATACCTGAGGCCCTCAGTTAAAATCTCAGCCTCTTGATCAGAGTGGAGGGAAGCAGCTGCTTTGTACTACTCCTTTTTGACCAGCCATCGCTTAAATCTTTGTTTTTAAAAGTGCCCTCCACTTAGAACAGGCACCCCCAAACTTGGCCCTCCAGATGTTTTGGGACTACAACTCCCATCATCCCTAGCTAACAGGACCAGTGGTCAGGGATGGTGGGAATTGTAGTCCCAAAACAGCTGGAGGGCCGAATTTGGGAATATCTGACTTAGAACCACATGATGACGCAATAAAATACACAAGGAATGAAGTGGTTTGACACAAAAAAATACAGATTTCAATGTTAGCAGGTAATTTTTTTTCTGATCAGAATCAAAGAACTTCAAAATTAAATTCCTAGCCTGAACCAAAGCACTACAATTAACACAAAATCATATTTACTACAAACATTAAGCAGAACATAGTGTGCAACACTTAAGTTTTGTGACACAGCATAGGCCAATCCGACTGGAAGTCTACTGAACCAAAATGCCGATGGTTAATAGAGGTGTTTAAAAAACGGTTTGCATTGCACACACAGGGAGGATAAGCAACCCATGAAGTTTGTGTCTTATGAACGTGGCAGAGCACAGACTTGGTGGGGCATGGGCGATGTTGCTAACCCAAGAGCAGGCGTAAAATCCAGGTCATCTTCAGATGTTCCCGGAGGTAGCTGGAACGTGAATCTCTGCAGGAGGCTTGTTAAAAAGAGGAAGAGCTCCATTTTGGCAAGAGTCTGACCTAAACATTCTCTCCGACCTGTAAGGAAGCGCAAGCAGGATTGAAACTGGCTTTATTGCTTTCTTAATAACATTTTATTGGTTTATCTATAATGGAATGCATCAAACCGCTTACTGTTTAAAATTTCATAATGATACCGTTCAGAAATGCAACAAGAATGAATAATCATCTTGAATAAATGCATGCTCTCCAAGTGTCCCAATTCTCCAGTGACAGTCCCACAATTATGAAAGCTGTCCTGGCTTCTGATCTGATGCCAGAATGTCCCCATTTCCCTGTTTCGCCAGTGGCTGTGCTGCTGAGCTTGGGGAGAAAGAAGAGCCAGCGTTTGTCCCTCCATAGTGGCTGTTGGAGGAGAGGATGCGGCTGCCGAGGCCTAGCGTGATGATGCAGTGGCTCTGAGGGGGAGGCAGAGGGCAGAGCAGCCCTGAGTGGGATGAAATGGGGAGCGGAACAGAGCACAAGGAGTCTGGGTTTATTTTTTTAAAATGCTTTGTGCATCCATGTCTAATCTTTCTAAAATGTATTTATCGGTGTGTGTTTTTCCTTTTGCAAATCTACAAAAAGAACAACACCAATTTGGGGCTAAGGGTTTTTTTCAGGACAGGGGAGGGTGTGTGTGCTGAGTCCCATTGGTGTAGGGGTGGCACTGCCCTTCTTCTGAAAGGGGGGGGGACCACAAATGGGATGTCGAGGAGGGTGAGTTGGGTGGGTGTGAAAAATGTCCCGATTTTCACCTGAGGAATGTTGGCAAGATGAACCCCCAGCAGGGAGCATTCTACAGGGCTGAAAACCAAGGTGAGCGGATGTTTTTCAGCCCATGGTCTGAGAGTTTTCTGCACCTCATCCTCCAAACAACCTGTATCCATTCTGCCTCACAGCAAGCAGGTGCCATTATCACAGATCAATGGCACATTCTGGCCAGGCCAAAGCAACAAGGGGAGCACAGAGCAGGTCCACTGAAAGCCAAGGCCTGGGGGAACTTCTGAGGCTGGTTAGAGGGCCTTGAAGTGTCCCATTTGGCCACTGGCCCAGAAGTTGCCCTGCTGAAAACGAATAATGCTGCGTATCTTATTGCAGTTCTAAATGACAGATAGAAGTACTCCAAAGTTTGGGACTGGGTCCTCTGTCCAAGTTTTACTTTATGTTAAGATGCTTAGGATGGCCTGTTCATTAAGCTCACATTGGATATGTATAAATAGACACAAAATAAGTTACCTGCAGAGAAAGGCAGGAATGCTTCTCTCTTTCTGAACTTTCCTTCAGAGTCAAGAAAGTGCTCAGGATAAAATTGGTATGGTTTTTCCCACTGAGATTCATCGTGCAGCACAGAGGTCAGTAGTGGCATGATGTGAGTCCCCTGCAAAGGAAAAGCAAGAGTTATTTAAAAAGTGGATATGGCCCCTCAAGCAAATTGTTATGCTATAGTCCTCAATGTCTTGTTTTTTAAAGCAAGAAATGATCCGGAATATAATCCAGAGATTATATACCATTAGCTCCTTAAACGGTCATCATTGGGCTGAGAGAATTGTTGACTGAGCCCCTTGCCCAACTTTTCTGGGACGACTCAATAAAGACCTGTATGGAGAAAGGAAGGCAGAAGCAAGTAGGCCAAGACTAGGGAACTGGTGCCCCCAGGAGGGGGAAAGGCCCCCAAATTTAAAGGGAGGTCAGTGGGGCCTGCTCCTAGGGTTAGCCTAAAGTGTAATGTCCTCATTAATGAAGAAATTGATTGCAGTCAGCTGAGCAAAGAATGCAGTTTAATCCAAGTGATTACCTTTGGAATGAAGTAGCCTTTGAGGGTAACATCCACAGTGGTTGCATGGGGTAGATTTGTTGGGACAATGTCAGCAAATCTCTGGATCTCATGGATCACAGCATCTACATATGGCATTTTTGTTCGGTGCTCAATCCTTGGTTGAGAAGATCCAACAACCTTCGCAATTTCTTCTTGGACCTTATCTGGAGGCAGTGGAGGGTTTTTGTTGTTGTTAAAATAAACATTGGTGGTTTTCTTGTCCCCCCAAATGCTAAACTCAAAAGCATATGTTTGCCATCACCTCATATCTTCAGATTTCCTGGAGTAACTGACAGCTAATTATGCTATGGGACTTTCTGATCCATGAGCACAATCTCACAACATAATGCAAAGTTGTGGAAGATGCTATTCAGCTGATATTTTTAGTGGAAACTCACAATTTGCTGACAGTTATGCAGGAAGCGAAAGTCAGGAACATTGTGGGGGGGCTGACACCCGTGATGTCACACAGTGAAACTAGGCCCAAAAAGGCCCACCCGATTGTGGAATATTGAGGGGGGCCGCCCACCTCAAGGAAATTGTGGGGCTCACCCCCAGCTGCCCGGCCCCCCATGTATAACTGGAATCAAGATATGCTAGCTACGCAGAGTAATGGGAGCCAACCCAATGAAAAGTACTCACTCTGAATTTCAGGATATTTCATCATTAGTAAGAGTCCCCAGCGCAATGTGCTAGAAGCGGTCTGCGTGCCAGCAGAAAATAAGTTACCCACAACGGCTTTTAGGTTTTCATTGTGGAAATATCCATTCGGCTTGTCCTTCTCCTGGTGTGTAAAAAAGAAAGAACTGGATATAACAAGGTGAAGGAGCAAATTGTATGTGTGGATATCCAAGTAGCTAGCCAAGGGCTGGGAGGGCACTCACTGGAAAACAGCCCTGCAAGCAGTCAGGTCACAGACTCCCAATATTAGCCAAAGCTTTATAGAGCAAAAATAAAAGAAAATGTGCAGAGTGTATTAGACACCAGCTCACATGGAAATGTATTTTTAAAATGTGAAAATTTCAAATTTTCTTGGCGGGCTTAAAAGACTCCATTACCTCTTTCTGTCTCAGAAGAAATGAATCAATGAAGCTCCTTTGGTCATTTTCATCCAGATCTCTAAGGTGTTTTATGAAGGTGGCATTTACGAAGGCATGTATCTCATCTCTGTTGTGAAGAAGAGTCTTGGGAGCTCCCAAAAGCGAACCAAGAGCGGGAAACATGTTATACAGCTGTAAAGATAAAATACGAAAAAGAGAAAAGCCCAGTGCTTACAGGTAATTCTCAGGTGGTACTCCAAATATGTTTGCTCATCTTCCTCAGAACAATAAATGTTTTTGGGTTGGAGCAACGTTGAGTAAATACCCCTAAGAGGCCAAGGCTGCAATAGAGCTGGCTGGAGGGCCATTTTCTTACATGCTGTTGTAGTTATCAAGCCCCCTTGTACTTGTGGATTAGCAGTTTGCTCAGATGTGGGCAAGCCCCTAGACAGAGCTCAACACGGTATAGTTATACCACTAGTGGCAGGGCCATCAATATACAGAAAGTCAATTATGGTTTAAGTCATCCAGCTATTATATTTTAAGCAGAATATCCAATTATATGAATGAAAATAATAAATGGGGGGAACATTGTCTTGAAATTCAACATTTGCTTTTTAAAAATAAATTTGTTTTGGGCCCTTCTTTATTTCTTTTCCATTTGACAAGTTTAGATTACCATGACAGAGGGGCTTCCAAAGAGCCGGACATTTTCATTGACCAACTTCAGAAGTTTTCTAAATGTGGAATCTTCGTATTCAAATCGCTTGTTTAGTAGGATGGACACTATGATATTGGCAACAGCGGCATTCATAATTGTGGTGGTTTCAAATGGTTGTCCTATACATAAATATTAAACCATGTTCAGATAAAATACCAAGTATAATTGCTCTTCACTGCCTTCAGTTCCCAGTGTCAGCCTACCTATGTATAGCGTACATTTATCTTAGAAACTGATCCTACGTTCTGGTGGACTTGGAGATATCTGAGTTAAGAATTGCTAAAAAGAGTCACGGGCGCTATTGCAGTATATACCTAACCAGAGGTCTATATACCTACCCAGTGGCAGCAGTGGGCGCCACCAGGCCTGTAAGGTGAAAAGGCTCCCCATTTTTTAATCGAGCCAAATTGCTTTAATTATTCAACCCCAGTGTCTTCAAGAAGAAGCAAGCAGATTAAACAGATATTTCTATTTCATTTCTGGTCCCCCTGGTAGAAGAGTCTTGTGCACAGCAGTTATTGCCACAACAGATTTATATTCCAGCCTTTGATAAAACATCCCCTGGGGGGCCACTTCTAGATGTTAAATGATCTTCTCTACATACTTGGCAGGGCTCCTTTATCTAGACATTTCCTGTAATAGTGGCTGATACACATTTGTAATCTGCCAACCCTTTGCCAATTTCGGTTCTATACCTGTACACTCAGCTCCCAGGCAGGCCTTGCACACAGCAAGCACAATAATGGCCAGTGCGGTGCCTGCCTGCCTGCCCAGCCTCCCACTTGTCTGTCCATTCCCAACATCCTGGGCTGGTGGACTGGCTGAACCACCTCAGCTCCTGGCAACCAGCAGCCCCTGGCCAGCCCCAGAGGGACCGTTCACCTGAGGAGCTTGTAGCCAGGGTTGCTGCAACAAACAGCTGTGCAAGCCTCTGGGAGGCAGAGATGGGAGAGGGCATCCATGGAGGGAGGGAAGGAAAGAGGGGCAGAGGCCAGAGTTGCCCATGGCACCCTGACCACCATTCAAGGTACCGGAGGGTGCCATGGCACACGGGTTGAAAAACACTGCCCTGAACACTGCAGATGGGTTACTTCTTCACAGGGAATCATGGTTAGCCTACTATAGTTCTGAGAATTAACAATATGTATATAAGACAACATTCTGGGCATCTAATGTAGTGCTGTTTTGCCCTGGAGGACCAGAAGGAAACACGAACCCACCTTGGTAAGATTCAAATCTCTTAATCAGGACACTGCATTCTTCCACAATTCTGTCCTCTATGGACCTCTTTCCCATGCCATAGTCCCGTAATGTGCTTAGTGCAAACCGCCTCATCACTTTCCAGTTTTCACCATGTGAAAAAAGAACACCTGAAGAGAAGAGATCCAGTTTCAAGTTACCATGGCCACGACAATATGTTTTGGCTTACCTCACCCTTCTTCTGTGGAACTGAAGATGCCTCTTAGCTGGTCCCTCATTCGGTCTCTGATAAGACACACGCTCTCCAGAACTCCAGCAATATCCCTATGGGTTGTACCCATTGCAGAAGGGGTTCTCCAGTTTATGGCCCTTCAGATGTAATGGTACATTATCTTATGACCAGATTCTCCCATTTCCTCAACGCTACTCTTTTGCTGGCAGTGACAAAGACATTTGACATTATCCATCAAATGGCTGCAGCTACACTGGTCGATTGAAAAATTGGCAGGATGTCCTCAAAGCTATAATTTAAACTAATAATCAGTTCCATGAACTAACCAAATTTCACAAACAGCACAAGCTATTATGCAGAAGGAAAGGTCTCACCAAAGCCCCTTGCAAACTCCTCAAAAATCGGGATGATGGGTCTCTCTGCAAATGCGTCTGCCTGATTCACCAGGGCCTCCTTGACTGTCTCGTACCCTGTCAGCACCACCATTTTCTGGAATCCCATTTGGATGTGGAAGATGGGGCCATATTCTTTTGACAACTGGAGTTCAATGACCAAAAGAGAGAAACATCAAGGGTAACTAAACGTACATAAACTCTCCCAGATCTGAAATAAAAACTGATTTCATTTACATGGTTTCATGGTATATTTGTGACTGAATTATCAACCTTAAATGTCTAAGCATGTATAGATGGTATATTACACCAGTAAAATTAGCTAAAATGTATAAAGTGAGTGATAAATGCTGGAAATGTAAAGAGAAAGAGGGAATGTTTTATCATATGTGGTGGGAATGTAATAAGGTGAAAGGCTTCTGGGAAATGATATATAATAAGATGAAAAAAATGTTGAAAAAATAATACTAAAGTTGGAAATACAATAAGAATTTAGAAAATTTGAAAATCCTGAGAAGCGGTTGAGGGAAGTAAAAAATATGTATAAGAGATGAATAAGAATGGTTGTTTAAAAGAATGTATGTAAAATTTAATAAAAAATATTTTAAAAAAATAAAAATAAAAGTATCTTACTCAACCAACTGAGCTATCAGTTCTGGCTGCTCATAATTAGGTTCCTCTGTTTCACCCATGGCGTGCTAGTGCTTTCCAATATCGCCTTTAGCTAAAATTACCTTGGAGACTTAATCTAGATTTAATCTGATGCCAATTTTTACACCTGCCCAAAGAATCCTGGCAACTGTGGGTGTTGCGAAGAGATGAACATTCTCAATAAGAACATAATTTCAGACATAGGCACACTTAAAAGCCCACATTCAGCAATATAAATGCTTTGTTTTGTTTCATGTTAAATGATTGTGAAAACTTGAATGGATTCCAACACTGTTTTTAGATGTGCTGGCTTCACATTGAAAAGTTTGATAATTTTGCAGCTAATTTTTGCAGATAAGGCTGGTTGTGGAATTCCTATTCCCCTCCTCCAGTGACCCAGTCCCTCCACAGCACAGATCAGCTATCAGCCTAAACCATAACAGCAATCACACACAAAAAGGAAGAAAAAAGGAATAAGTGATACTTGACAGAGTTTTGTCATTTTTGCATTTATGCATATATGAGATGGAACACTGACATCTACGTGGCCTCAAAACATCCACAGAATCTTTGCTTTGCTGCAAAAATAACAGAAAATGTTACCTTTAACATTGTTCTGTACGGTCTCTTCAGATCCATCATGTGGAGATTTCCAAGAAGTGGTAAAGGTGTAGGACCTGGTGGGAGATTTTTGGAGCTCCTATTCCAGAAACATCCCCATTTCAAAATGCATATAATCGTAAGGATGCACAGGAACAATGTTGGAATCTGTTCAGTCCAATCCATTTCTTTTCAGCGAGCAAATTTCTGAAGCGATTACTGTGAAAGTCACAACATAGTTTGATCAAGGACAATGTCTGCCGGCTGAAATGAGCAGCAAATTTATCATACTAGGAACTGTCTCTAGCAAATCATTTCATTCAATGGCATGCCTTCCATTTCCCCCAAGACTTTACTGCAATCTACGCTTGATGATTTAGCTTTCCCTTTAAATGTATGGTAAAGGACCCCTGGATAGTTAAGTCCAGTCAAAGGCGACGATGGGGTTGCGGCGCTCATCTCGCTTTCAGGCCGAGGGAGCCGGAGTTTGTCCACAGACACCTTTCCGGGTCATGTGGCCAGCATGACTAAAATGCTAATGGTGGACGGAGGACCGTGACGAGTGCCAGAGCGCACGGAAATGCCGTTTATCTTCCCTCTGCAGCAGTACCTATTTATCTACTTGCACTGGCATGCTTTTCAGCTAGGTTGGCAGGAGCTGGGACAGAGCAAAGGGAGCTCACACGGTCATAGGGATTCGAACCGCCAACCTTCCAATCAGGAAGCCCAAGAGGCTCAGTGGTTTAGACCACAGCACCACCCGCACCCCTTTATACTCACTTGAGCAGGGGTGTTTTCTTCCTGAAATGAACACATCGTTCAGCAGCTTCAACCTCTTTTGAATTCTCGGGAGGTCCAACGTTCAGGTTTAGAAACACATCTTAGAATCACATAACTGGAGAGTTGGAAGGAACTCAAACAACTGTTGAGAAACCCTCTTGCGTAATTATTGAACTAGTGAGAAATCTTTGAGATAGTCTCAGAAGCTCCTGAACTCCTTCTGTACAAATATTCTGCTGTTCGGCATGTGTGTGTAGCTAGTTTAGTTAATTAATATACCGGTGCCAGCAACATAGGGAGATGTTCTTGGGGAAATACTGCACAAATATTTTGGGGTGTGTGTGCAATTGCGTGGCAACGTCCCATCAACCTCATGGAAAACACATGACACGTGATACAATATATAAGGTTAATGGGCAGAAAAGGCCACAACTTTATTGGTTACAGATGTTGAGCAGTATTGGCTTAGGCATTGGATCTAACCGACTATATCCGACTCCAGCCTGTGTGCTGGGAGTCTGGGAAGGGTTAACCAGCAGTAAAGGGAGTCCTGTGATGCACATCAACTAGAAAGTCCCCCTGGGGTAACCGATAGGGGCGTTCCTTAGGCCCTAACCTCCCTAGGCTTCAGTCAGGGCCACACCCCCAGAAAACTTTAACGGAATACCCTTCAAATTGCAGGGCAGGTGATGGCGCAACCTCCCCTCCTCACCTCTCCAGAAATATTCCAACGCCTAACCGCCAAAACGAAGAGTTGTGACGAATTGCTACCTAAAACCAAATGGCTGGTGCTAATTTGCCAAGTGGAAAAAATTCCTACCAGTCCCCTCAACGGCGACCAACCGAGGTCCATAGCAAGGTCAGAAACAGAAAAAACCTTAAAGGGCGGGAGGGTGGGAAAACCGTAGCAGCTGTGGAGTAGGGGAAAAGCAGGAGGGATTCCCGGCTGTGCACTGCTTAAATAGGGCAGGACACCCCCCCAGGCCGACCGAATTTTTCGGCCTGGCAAGTGACACAGCCGGGAATCCCCCTATCGCACAGGGCCTGAGCTCCCAGCCCCTGTGCACATGGCAGGGCCGTGACTGCCTGCAATTCCACCTTCTTGCAAGGACGGAAGTGGATTTTTCTGCACTATGCAGCATGGTCCTCTTCTGTCAGTCATCTCTGGAATTATTTGCTCCATAGACAAACGCGTGTTACACACTTCCTCTTGGCTTGTGAAACATTGTGGTTTAGCTGATGGTGATTTCTTTTATTTACAGTTGCTCTTGATCCATAAGGTCCCCGGGCAGATTACAGCCATTTTAAGCACTTGCTGTTCTGCATCTGGTGGCAGGAGGCTCAGGTGTTGACCGGCAGTTACCACAGTATCAGAGCAGGTACTGGCTTATTTTCTGTCTTAGGACTTATCTGTGTGAGATAACCAGCCTCGTATAGCCAGCATGCTAATGCACAAATGTGTTAAAACCATAGAGTAAGTTAGGTCACTTCCCCTCAGCTTGGAAGATAATCAAGCCTTTTGTTGTACCTCAGTCTGCCTGAGAAGCTCAGTATGTAAAAGAAGTCGGAGCTGGTTGCTCACAAGCCATTCTTGAGTTCCTATACCAATAATTTAGAAACATTCACCACTTTGAAACTTAGCCAGGTTTTACTGCCTATGTCTTTTCTGACTGATGTATGGAAAAGCACATGAACCTGACCTTTGTAAGTAAACCAGTTTTTAACTTACCAAACTTGTGGTCTTTTCGTATGCAGAGGGAAGAAGAAAGTTTTGGAATTCACAGGGATATATTTTAAAGGTCTAACGGCCTGTATTTCCACACTTTACATTGCTGCATATTTTGTGATTTTAAGTGTCTGCTGGAGTTCTCTCATCAAAGAGTGCTTGCCTGAAACTCAGATCTTGGTGCCCAGGAATTCTAGTGGGCCCAGGGTGGAATATATTTGTTAAGAGTCCAGTGAGGAATACTTTACTAGAAATTTCAGCATTTGGACCTTCTTATTGAGTGCTTCTGACCATAGGATCTCACCCTGTAGTTCCTTAAGCTTTTTGAAATCAGCCTTCTTAAAGTGAATAACTGTGAATAATTGTATGAGTGTACAGCTTAGCTACTTGTGTACGCAGATTGAACATTTGTTCAATGTAACATGTGAATATTTGCAATACTTGCTACTTCCTCATATTAGAGTGAATGTTTGTGTCTGCCCTTTAAGGCGAAGAACAACATGCTACACATAAGGACACTGTTTCAGATGTGGGCAGATGTGGATTCCCCACTGACAGGAATTGGAAGGGGAGTGCAAACTATGGATTTGAAGAGCCCCCTCACTCCTCATGAGGGGGCTTCAGAGATAAGTTGCTTGTCTAAAAAACTATTTTTGGGTCTCTTCAGCTGGTACTGTTGTTGTATTCCCAAGTAAAACCATTATCGCTAGCTCATATTTGAACATGTTGTAGAGGGAAGTGAGAAGTAGATGAGGCATGTCGATTTAGGAGAAGGAAAAGAAAAGGTTAAGGAGTAAACCTACACAAATCCAGAGTGGAGTCCCTTGTACACCACCTTCTGCCAATTCCTACAGCCCAGCTGGCACCAAACATATTGCTCTGCTTTCCTTTGGACTCCCATCAGTGAGGCCAAGAGGGGCATTTTGTCGTCTGGGCAGCCCAGGACCTCTAGATACACTCACTGTCCAGGCTTGTGTCCCAGGGACGTCACTATATGGTTTGACTTCACCCCCAGAGGCGCACTCCATTGCCTCTCGAGACGATGGATACCAACAACAGTGGCAGAGATAGATCTTATAAGGAAAGTATTGCAGTAATATTTTAAGGTACAGTATGAGATCTTGCCACACCTGTCAACTGATCAGGGTACAATGTAGGTGGGAGATGGCATTTGGAATGGAGCACAGCTGTAGTCCATGTTGCCTGATGATTTAGACTACTGACAGAGAAGCTTACTCACAAGTATCCCTTTACTTTCTTCCTCAAGTGGGCAGTCTGGCATCAGGCAGCTAATTGACCCTGCACCTTTAGGGCTCCCTGGGATTCAGTTGCGTCTTCCCTTATATCTCTGATTCCTTGAAGCGAGGTGTCTTGAAGGAGGAGCTTGGGCTGCTGCCATGTCTCCTGAGGGACCTGGATCCTCTGGTTTTTTATCTGTGTGCCTCAGCACAGGGTGCTCTGCCGTGGTATTTGCCTCAGGGAGCTATAGGCCACCCTCTGAAGAGTCCTGCATCAGAGATATGACGAAGAGACTGCAAAATGGAACCCAGCCCTATATATTTATTTCATAACATTTATCCACCACTTGGTTGTTGTTGTTTTTTTAAAAAAAGCTCAATGTGGTTAGGTGTCATGGACTGGCTGTGATGGGAGGCAGCAGCTGGGAAATCCCCAGAGGGAGAAGGCTCTGAATCAGGGGACTGGTGGTGGGATGAGTGGCCAGTGGGAGAAGAGGGAGCTGACTGGGAGGAGGAGGAGGTGTTGGAAGCTGAAGAGGAAACAGGGTTTCGTGAGCAGGAACAGTTCAGACAGGAGAGGAAGGGGGTCAGGAGACAGAGATGGTCAGCAATAAAAATGCCACCAGTGCCGGGGAAGTTAACTCTTTATTCAAAGAAAGCAAAATAGTTCAGGTCTAGTGATCACAGCATCTCCCATCCAGTTCCTCCCCCCCCTTTTTAAATCCAGTTCCTCCCCCCCCCCGTAGGCTTGCTATAGCCTACCTGCGGCCCTCAGTTAAAATCTCAGCCTCTTGATCAGAGTGGAGGGAAGCAGCTGCTTCTGACTCCTCCTTTTTGACCACCCATTGCTTAAATCTTTGTTTTTAAAAGTGCCCTCCACTTAGAACAGGCACCCCCAAACTCGGCCCTCCAGATGTTTTGGGACTACAACTCCCATCATCCCTAGCTAACAGGACCAGTAGTCAGGGGTGATGGGAATTGTAGTCCCAAAACAGCTGGAGGGCCGAGTTTGGCCATACCTGACTTAGAACCACACGATGACGCAATAAAATACAGAAGGAATGCAGTGGCTTGACACAAAAAATACAGATTTCAATGTTAGTAGGTAATTTTTTTTCTGATCGGAATCAAAGAACTTCAAAATTAAATTCCTAGCCTGAACTAAAGCACTACAATTAACACAAAATCATATTTACTACAAGCTTTAAGCAGAACATAGTGTGCAACACTTAAGTTTTGTGACATAGGCCAATCCAACTGGAAGTCTACTGAACCAAAATGCCGATGGTTAATAGGGGTGTTTAAAAAACGGTCTGCATTGCACACACATGGAGGATAAGCAACCCATGAACTTGGCGTCTTATGAACGTGGCAGAGCACAGACTTGGTGGGGCATGGGCGATGTTGTGAACCCAATAACAGGTGTAAAATCCAGGTCATCTTCAGTCGTTCCAGGAGGTAGCCGGAACGTGAATCTCTGCAGGAGGCTTGTAAAAAAGAGGAAGAGCTCCATTTTGGCAAGAGTCTGACCTAAACATGCTCTCCGACCTGTAAGGAAGCGCAGGCAGGATTGAAACTGTGTTTATGGCTTTCTTAATAACATTTTATTGGTTTATCTATAATGGAATGCATCAAACTGCTTACCGTTTAAAATTTCATAATAATAACATACTGAAATGCAACAAGAATGAATACTCATCTTGAATAAATGCATGCTCTCCAAGTGTCCCAATTCTCCAGTGACAGTCCCACAATTATGAAAGCCATCCTGGCTTCTGATTTATTTTTATTTTATGTTAAGTTTATGTTATGTTTTATTTTATGTTAAGATGCTTAGGATGGCCTGTTCATTCAGCTCACATTGGATATGTATAAACAGACACAAAATAAGTTACCGGCAGAGAAAGGCAGGAATGCATCTCTCTTTCTGAACTTTCCTTCAGAGTCAAGAAAGTGCTCAGGGTAAAATTGGTATGGTTTTTCCCACTGAGATTCATCGTGCAGCACGGAGGTCAGTAGTGGCACGATGTGAGTCCCCTGCAAAGGAAAAGCAAGAGTTATTTAAAAAGTGGATATGGCCCATCAAGCAAATTGTTATGATATAGTCCTCAATGTTTTGTTTTTTAAAGCAAGAAATGATCCGGAATATATTCCAGAGATTATATACTATTAGCTCCTTAAACGGTCATCATTGGGCTGAGAGAATTGTTGACTGAGCCCCTTGCCCAACTTTTCTGGGACGACTCAATAAAGACCTGTATGGAGAAAGGAAGGCAGAAGCAAGTAGGCCCAGACTAGGGAACTGGGGCCCCCAGGAGGGGGAAAGGCCCCCAAATTTAAAGGGAGGTCAGTGGGGCCTGCTCCTAGGGTTAGCCTAAAGTGTAATGTCCTAATTAATGAAGAAATTGATTGCAGTCAGCTGAGCAAAGAATGCAGTTTAATCAAAGTGATTACCTTTGGAATGAAGTAGCCTTTGAGGGTAACATCCACAGTGGTTGCACGGGGTATATTTGTTGGGATAATGTCAGCAAATCTCTGGATCTCATGGATCACTGCATCTACATATGGCATTTTTGTTCGGTGCTCAATCCTTGGTTGAGAAGATCCAACAACCTTCGCAATTTCTTCTTGGACCTTATCTGGAGGCAGCAGAGGGTTTTTGTTGTTGTTGTTAAAATAAACTCATTGGTGGTTTTCTTGTCCCCCCAAATGCTAAACTCAAAAGCATATGTTTGCCATCACCTCATATCTTCGGATTTCCTGGAGTAACTGACAGCTAATTATGCTATGGGACTTTCTGATCCATGAGCACAATCTCACAGCATAATGCAAAGTTGTGGAAGATGCTATTCAGCTGAGAATTTTAGTGGAAACTCACAATTTGCTGACAGTTATGCAGGAAGTGAAAGTCAGAAACATGTGTGCTCGGTTACACCCAACATTTTTTGGGGGGGGGGCTGACATGGGTGATGTCACACAGTGAAACTAGGCCCAGAAGGCCCACCCGATTGTGGAATATTGAGGGGGGCCGTCCACCTCATTGAAAATTGTGGGGCTCACCCCCCAGCTCCCCGGCCCCCCATGTATAACTGGAATCAAGATATGCTAGCTACGCAGAGTAATGGGAGCCAACCCAATGAAAAGTACTCACTCTGAATTTCAGGATATTTCATCATTATTAACAGTCCCCAGCGCAGTGTGGTAGAAGTGGTCTCCGTGCCAGCAGCAAATAAGTTACCCACAACGCCTTTTAGGTTTTCATTGTGGAAATATCCATTCGGCTTGTCCTTCTCCTGGTGTGTAAAAAGAAAGAACTGGCTATAACAAGGTGAAGGAGCAAATTGTGTGTGCAGATATCCAAGGAGCTAGCCAAGGGCTGGGAGGGCACTCACTGGAAATCAGCCCTGCAAGCAGTCAGGTCACAGACTCCGGATACTAGCCAAAGCTTTATAGAGCAAAAATAAAATAAAATGTGCAGAGTGTATTTGACACCAGCTCACATGGAAATGTATTTTTTAAATGTGAAAATTTCAAATTTTGATAATATCCAAATTTATTCTTGGCTTGCTTAAAAGACTCCATTACCTCCTTCTGTCTCAGAAGAAATGAATCAATGAAGCTCCTTTGGTCGTTTTCATCCAGATCTCTGAGGTGTTTTATGAAGGTGGCATTTACGAAGGCATGTAGCTCATCTCTGTTGTGAAGAAGAGTCTTAGGAGCTCCCAAAAGCGAGCCAAGAGCAGGAAATATGTTATACAGCTGTAAGGATAAAATACAGCAAAGAGAAAAGCCTTACAGGTAATTCTCAGGTGGTACTCCAAGCATGTTTGCTCATCTTCCACAGAGCAATAAATGTTTTTGGGTTGGAGCAACGTTGAGTAAATACCCCTTAGAGGCGAAGGCTGCAAATAGAGCTGGCTGGAGGGCCATTTTCTTACATGCTGTTGTAGTTATCAAGCCCCCTTGCACTTGTGGATTAGCAGTTTGCTCAGATGTGGCCAAGCCCCTAGACAGAGCTCAACACGGTATAGTTAGACCACTAGTGGCAGGGGCATCAAAATACAGAAAGTCAATTATGGTTTAAGTCATCCAGCTATTATATTTGAAGCAGAATATCCAATTGTATGAATGAAAATAATACAGCTAAATCGGTGGAAGACTGCTTTTTAAAAATGTTCTGAAAACGACTCATATTTCTCAAAATGTGTTTTGCAGTGTATTCTGAACAATATGGAATTGCACACACATAGAGTTTTCTGTGAATACAACCAAATATTTCTTTTCCATTTGAAAAAGCTTAGATTACCATGACAGAGAGGCTTCCAAAAAGTCGGATATTTTCATTGACCAACTTCAGAAGTTTTCTATATGTGGAATCTTCGTATTCAAATCGCTTGTTTAGTAGGATGGACACTATGATATTGGCAACAGCGGCATTCATAATTGTGGTGGTTTCAAACGGTTGTCCTATACATAAATATTAAACCATGTTCAGATAAAATACCAAGTATAATTGCTCTTCACTGCCTTCAGTTCCCAGTGTCAGCCCACCTATGTATACCGTACATTTATCTTAGAAACTGATCCTATGTTCTGGTGGACTTGGAGATATCTGAGTTAAGAAATGCTAAAAAGATTCACGGGCGCTATTGCGGTATATACCCAACCAGAGGTCTATATACCTAACCAGTAGCAGCAGTGGGCGCCACCAGGCCTGTAAGGTGAAAAGGCTCCCCTTTTTATCGAGCCAAATTGCTTTAATTATTCAACCCCAGTGTCTTCAAGAAGAAGCAAGCAGATTAAACAGATATTTCTATTTCATTTCTGGTCCCCCTGGTAGAAGCGTCTTGTGCACAGCAGTTATTGCCACAACAGATTTATATTCCAGCCTCTGATAAAACATCCCCTGGGGGGCCACTTCTAGATGTTAAAAGATCTTCTAGATGTTAAATGATCTTCTAGATACATACTTGGCAGGGCTCCTTTATCTAGACATTTCCTGTAATAGTGACTGATACACATTTGTAATCTGCCAACCCTTTGCCAATTTCTGTTCTATAACTGTACACTCAACTCCCAGGCAGGCCTTGCACACAGCAAGCACAATAAAGGCCAGTGCGGTGCCTGCCTGCCCAGCCTCCCGCTTGTCTGTCCATTCCCAACATCCTGGGCTGGTGGACTGGCTGAACCCCCTCAGCTCCTGGCAACCAGCACCCCCTGGCCAGCCCCAGAGGGACCGTTCACCTGGGGAGCTTGTAGCCAGGGTTGCTGCAACAAACAGCTGTGCAAGCCTCTGGGAGGCAGAGATGGGAGAGGGCATCCGTGGAGGGAGGGAAGGAAAGAGGGACAGAGGCCAGACTTGCCCATGGCACCCTGACCATCATTCAAGGCACCGGAGGGTGCCATGGCACACGGGTTGAAAAAAACTGCCCTGAACACTGCAGATGGGTTACTTCTTCACAGGGAATCATGGTTAGCCTACTATAGTTCTGAGAATTAGCAATATGTATAGAAGACAATGTTCTTGGCATCTAATGTAGTGCTGTTTTGCCCTGGTGGACCAGAAGGAAACACTAACCCACCTTGGTAAGATTCAAATCTCTTAATCAGGACACTGCATTCTTCCACAATTCTGTCCTCTATGGACCTCTTTCCCATGCCATAGTCCCGTAATGTGCTTAGTGCAAACCGCCTCATCACTTTCCAGTTTTCACCATGTGAAAAAAGAACACCTGAAGAGAAGAGATCCAGTTTCAAGTTACCATGGGCATGATAATATGTTTTGGCTCATCTCACCCTTCTTATGTGCAACTGAGGATGCCTCTCAGCTGGTCCCTCATCGGGTCTCTGATAAGACACACACTCTCCAGAACTCCAACAATATCCCTATGGGTTGTACCCACAGAACACGATCGCACAAGGGGTTCTCCAGTTTACGGCCCTTCAGATGTAATGGTACATTATTTTGTGACCAGATTCTCCTATTTAGATTCTCCTGCTAGCTACTCTTTTGCTGGCAGTGACAAAGACATTTGACATTATCCATCAAATGGCTGCAGCTACACTGGTCGATTGAAAAATTGGCAGGCTGTCCTCAAAGCTATAGTTTAAACTAATAATCAGTTCTATGAACTAACCAAATTTCACAAACAGCACAAGCTATTATGCAGAAGGAAAGGCCTCACCAAAGCCCCTTGCAAACTCCTCAAAAATCAGGACGATGGGTCTCTCTGCAAATGCGTCCGCCTGATTCACCAGGGCCTCCTTGACTGTCTCGTACCCTGTCAGCACCACCATTTTCTGGAATCCCATTTGGATGTGGAAGATGGGGCCATATTCTTTTGACAACTGGAGTTCAACGACCAAAAGAGAGAAACATCAAGGGTAACTAAACGTACATAATCTCTCCCAGATCTGAAATAAAAACTGATTTCATTTACATGGGTTCATGGTATATTTGTGATTCAATTATCAACTTTAAATGTCTATGCATGTATAGATGGTATATTACACCAGTAAAATTAGCTAAAATGTATAAAGTGAGTAATAAATGCTGGAAATGTAAAGAGAAAGAGGGAACGTTTTATCATATGTGGTGGGAATGTAAGAAGGTGAAAGGCTTCTGGGAAATGATATATAATGAGATGAAAAAAATGTTGTAATATACATTTATAAAGAAACCAGAAGCATTTTTGCTTGGAAATGTAGAAAAAGAGATTATTAGACAAGATAAAAAACTGTTCTAATATGGAACAGCAGCAGCAATTATGTTATTGGCACAGAAATGGAAGCAGGAAGAATTACCGAGAATGGAAGAATGGCAGACAAAATTAATGGACTATGCAGAATTAGATAAGATGACAGGAAGTGTACGAAAACCAGCGGGACCAGGAATTCCTGCACGATTGGACTAAGTTTGAGAAATATTTGAAAGACAATTGCAAACAACAAATCACGCTAATAGGCCCACAAGAAGTTTTGTAAGGTTAAATTTAGGAAATATTATGGAAATAATTTTGGATGGTAATAATTAATTGTTGTGATAAAAAATAATAGTGAAGTTCGAAATACAGTAAGAAATTTGAAAATTTGAAAATCCTGAGAAGCGGTTGAGAGAAGTAAAAAATATGTATAAGAGATGAATAAGAATGGATGTTTAAAAGAATGTATGTAAAAATTATTAAAAATAAAATAAAAATAAAAGTATCTTACTCAACCAACTGAGCTATCAGTTCTGGCTGCTCATAATTAGGTTCCTCTGTTTCACCCATGGCGTGCTAGGGCTTTCCAATATCGCCTTTAGCTAAAATTACCTTGGAGACTTAATCTAGATTTAATCTAATGCAAATTTTTACACCTGCCCAAAGAATCCTGGCAACTGTGGGTGTTGCGAAGAGACGAACATTCTCAATAAGAACATAATTTCAGAAATGGGCACACTTAAAATCCCACATTCAGCAATATAAATGCTTTGTTTTGTTTCACGTAAAATGATTGTAAAAACTTGAATGGATTCCAAGACTTTTTTTCAGACGTGCTGGCTTCACATTGAAAAGTTCGAAAATTTTGCAGCTAATTTTTGCAGATAAGGCTGGTTGTGGAATTCCTATTCCCCTCCTCCAGTGACCCAGTCCCTCCACAGCAAAGATCAGCTATCAGCCTAAACCATAACAGCAATCACACACAAAAAGGAAGAAAAAAGGAATAAGTGATACTTGACAGAGTTTTGTCATTTTTGCATATATGCATATATGAGACGGAACACTGACATTACCTGGCCTAAAAACAACCACAGAATCTTTGCTTTGCTGCAGAAAGAACAGAAAATGTTACCTTTAACATTGTTCTGTAAGGTCTCTTCAGATCCATCATGTGGAGATTTCCAACAAGTGGTAAAGGTGTAGGACCTGGTGGGAGATTTTGGGAGCTCCTATTCCAGAAACTTCCCCGTTTCAAAATGCATATAATCGTAAGGATGAGCAGTAACAATGTTGGAATCTGTTCAGTCCAATCCATTTCTTTTCAGTGAGCAGATTTCTGAAGTGATTACTGTGAAAGTTACAACATAGTTTGATCAAGGACAATGTCTGCTGGCTGAAATGAGCAGCAAATTTATCATACTAGCAAATCATTTCATTCAATGGCATGCCTTCCACTTTCCCCCAGACTTTACTGCAATCTACGCTTGATGATTTAGCTTTCCCTTTAAATGTATGGTAAAGGACCCCTGGACGGTTAAGTCCAGTCAAAGGTGACAATGGGGTTGCGGCGCTCATCTCGCTTTCAGGCCGAGGGAGCCAGAGTTTGTCCACAGACATCTTTCTGGGTCATGTGGCCAGCATGACTAAACTGCTACTGACACACGGAGGATCGTGACAAGTGCCAGAGCGCACGGAAATGCCATTTATCTTCCCTCCACAGCAGTACGTATTTATCTATTTGCACTGGACATCTTTTGAGCTGCTAGGTTGGCAGGAGCTGGGACAGAGCAAAGGGAGCTCACCTGGTCGTAGGGAATCGAACCGCCAACCTTCCAATCAGGAATCCCAAGAGGCTCAGTGGTTTAGACCACAGCACCACCCGCACCCCTTTATACTCACTTGAGTTGGGGTGTTTTCTTCTTGAAATGAACACATCGTTCAGCAGCTTCAACCTCTTTTGAATTCTCGGGAGGTCCAACGTTCAGGTTTAGAATAACATTTTAGAATCACAGAACTGGAGATTTGGAAGGAACTCAAACAGCTGTTAAGAAACCCTCTTGCGTAATTATTGAACTAGTGAGAAATCTTTGAGATAGTCTCAGAAGCTCCTGAACGCCTTCTGTACAAATATTCTGCTATTCGGCATGTGTGTGTAGCTAGTTTAGTTAATTAATATACCGCTGCCAGCAACATAGGGAGATGTTCTTGGGAAAATTCAAGAGCCTGCGAAATGCACCCCAACCCTATTTATTTATTTCGTAACATTTATCCACCAGTGGGTTGTAAAAAAAAGCTGAAAGAGGTTAGGTGTCATGGACTGGCTGTGATGGGAGGCAGCAGCTGGGAAATCCCCAGAGGGAGAAGGCTCTGAGTCAGGGGACTGGTGGTGGGACGAGTGGCCAGTGGGAGAAGAGGGAGCTGACTGGGAGGAGGAGGAGGTGTTGGAAGCTGAAGAGGTAACAGGGTTTCGTGAGCAGGAAGAAACGGGGGCAGAGAACAGTTCAGACAGGAGAGGAAGGGGGTCAGGAGACAGAGATGACGCAGCCTGCCTCATCCGGGGAGTCTCCCCCTCCTGCTGAGACCAGCTCCCTTCTCCCTGGTCACCCACAACATGGAGAGCAATGAAGACGGCAAAGTCATGAGATGCAAGGGGATGGAGATGTAGGCCGCTGGGGAGGGGCTTTAGAGGGCAGTGGGAAGGTGGAGACCTTCAGTCCTCATAAGCTGGCAGGAGCTGAAGTCAGGAGTAGGTCAGCAATAAAAACACCACCAGTGCCGGGGAAGTTAACTCTTTATTCAAAGAAAGCAAAATAGTGCAGGTCTAGTGATCACAGCATCTCCCATCCAGTTCCCCCCTCCATTTTTAAAATAGGATTTCTCCACAGAGTAAGTTTTTATTTAATGTTCTTAATCAGATTCCTGATGCAAATTGTAAAGACAAGTGAAATTTATCACTGCTCTTTTCACATGGAAAGACTTAATCTAGTTTGTTACCTGCAGACTTGCTATACCTGAGGCCCTCAGTTAAAATCTCAGCCTCTTGATCAGAGTGGAGGGAAGCAGCTGCTTTGTACTACTCCTTTTTGACCAGCCATCGCTTAAATCTTTGTTTTTAAAAGTGCCCTCCACTTAGAACAGGCACCCCCAAACTCGGCCCTCCAGATGTTTTGGGACTACAACTCCCATCATCCCTAGCTAACAGGACCAGTGGTCAGGGATGATGGGAATTGTAGTCCCAAAACAGCTGGAGGGCCGAGTTTGGGGATACCTGACTTAGAACCACATGATGACGCAATAAAATACACAAGGAATGAAGTGGCTTGACACAAAAAATACAGATTTCAATGTTAGTAGGTAACACTGCTGCTGTTGCTGCTGCTGCTGCTGCTGTGAGTGTCTGGGAAGACTGCTCCCTCCTCCGGCCAACTCCATCGGGCCTAGGAGGCAGGCCTACACTCACCAACACAGCTTAAAAGGCGCCGAGAAGGGCAGCCTCGGCTCTTGCTCTGTAAATTACTTTTGTTTGTATAATGTATTTTACATTGTAATGTAGCCAAAGCAAATTCCGAGTATATTGAAAAATGTACTTGGCCAATAAATTATTATTCTATTATTATTATTATTATTATTCTAATTATTTCCCGATCAGAATGAAAGAACTTTCAATATTAAATTCCTAGGCTGAACTAAAGCACTACAATTAACACAAATCTTGATGATTTTTTTGGAAGGTTTCCTGGAATATCTGTTTGAGCTGCATCATAGTTTTTGGAAATCCACCATATTGCAATTAAACCCAAACTGCATAACAATAGAAAGCCATAGCAGGGGCGGGGGGGGGGGAGAGCCTCTAATATGTGATTATTTTCCTACTTCTATGTGATTTGGTTAATCCCCCCTGGAAAGGCTGTCGGATGTTTGGTGTAACTGGTTCGGGGAAATTACGGAGCAGACGCTTAGATTTGATGTTATCGGAACTATGCAAGATGGCGGCTGCCAACAACAAAAAAAGATTTTTGGAACTGATTCGGTAGGAACACCGGCGTGTGATGAGATACTGTGAATTTATGGAGGAATCATATTGACATAAAATCCACACAGAAATACACCATCTACTTCAACTCGCCTGTGGGAACAATTCAGAGGCTGTGAAAGAATAAGGCTAACAACAGGAAGAACTAAAGGAACTATTGGAATGCATATAAAATGCAGTAAAACTGAGATGAGATCAGCCCTCCAAACCTTGAAGCATGGGAGGTCCCAAAAAAACAAGTAAATTATAATTCGGCAGAATATTTGGTTTATTTGATATGTATATGTATAATTTGGAATATTTAATATGGTTTTGATTGGATTGTTAATTTGGAAATTTTAATTATATATAGATGTGTGTGTGTGTGTGTGTGTGAGTGTGTGTGTCATTTTTACTATAAACAGTAAGTACAACATAGTGTGCAACACTTAAGTTTTGTGACACATCATAAGCCAATCTGATGGGAAGTCTACTGAACCAAAACGTCCATGGTTAATAAGGGTGTTTAAAAAACGGTCTGCATTGCACACAGGGAGGATAAGCAACCCATGAAGTTTGTGTCTTATGAACGTGGCAGAGCACAGACTTGGTGGGGGACTGGTGGTGTTGTGAACCCAATAGCAGGCGTAAAATCCAGGTCATCTACAGATGTTCCAGGAGGTAGCTGGAAAGTGAATCTCTGCAGGAGGCTTGTAAAAAAGAGGAAGAGCTCCATTTTGGCAAGAGTCTGACCTATACATTCTCTCCGACCTGTAAGGAAGCACAGGCAGGATTGAAACTGGCTTTTTCCTTTTGCAAATCTACCAAAAGAATAACATCAAATTGGGGCTAAGGGGAGGATCTCAGGACAGGGGAGGGTGTGTGTGCTGAGTCCCATTGTTGTAGGGGTGGCACTGCCCTTCTTCTGAAAGGGGGGGGGACCACAAATGGGATGTCGAGGAGGGTGAGTTGGGTGGGTGTGAAAAATGTCCCGATTTTCACCTGAGGAATGTTGGCAAGATGAACCCCCAGCAGGGAGCATTCTACAGGGCTGAAAATCAAGGTGAGCGGATGTTTTTCAGCCCATGGTCTGAGAGTTTTCTGCACCTCATCCTCCAAACAACCTGTATCCATTCTGCCTCACAGCAAGCAGGTGCCATTATCACAGATCAATGGCACATTCTGGCCAGGCCAAAGCAACAAGGGGAGCACAGAGCAGGTCCACTGAAAGCCAAGGCCTGGGGGAAGTTCTGAGGGTGGTTCGAGGGCCTTGAAGTGTCCCATTTGGCCACTGGCCCAGAAGTTAACCTACTGAAAACGAATAATGTTGCGTATCTTATTGCAGTTCTAAATGACAGATAGAAGCACTCCAGAGTTTGGGACTGGGTCCTCTGTCCAAGTTTTACTTTTTGTTAAGATGTTTAGGATGGCCTGTTCATTAAGCTCACATTGGATATGTATAAATAGACACAAAATAAGTTACCTGCAGAGAAAGGCAGGAATGCATCTCTCTTTCTGAACTTTCCTTCAGAGTCAAGAAAGTGCTCAGGATAAAATTGGTATGGTTTTTCCCACTGAGATTCATCGTGCAGCACGGAGGTCAGTAGTGGCACAATGTGAGTCCCCTGCAAAGGAAAAGCAAGAGTTATTTTAAAAGTGGATATGGCCCCTCAAGCAAAATCATTATGATATAGTCCTTGTTTTTTAATGCAAGAAATGATCCAGAATATAATCCAGAGATTATATGACATTAGCTCCTTAAACAGTCATCATTGGGCTGAGAGAATTGTTGACTGAGCCCCTTGCCCAACTTTTCTGGGACGACTCAATAAAGACCTGTATGCAGAAAGGAAGGCAGAAGCAAGTAGGCCCAGACTAGGGAACTGGGGCCCCCAGGTGGGGGAAAGGCCCCCAAATTTAAAGGGAGGTCAGTGGGGCCTGCTCCTAGGGTTAGCCTAAAGCAGTGGTGGCGAACCTTTTAGAGACTGAGTGCCCGAACTGCGACCCAAAACCCACTTATTTATCGCAAAGTGCCAAAACAGCAATTTAACCTGAATATTGAGGTTTTAGTTTAGAAAAAATGACTCATACATTAACACCTTTTGTCTTAGAAGAAAAATGCAGTAACAGAGCTTTCAATGATACAAACAACTTTTTATTGAAAGGTAAAAGTTTGCATTTGGCATGCTTTTGAATAATTAATGTGATTTGTGCTGTTGTATGCATGCTGATAATTTGTCTAACCTTGGCTCATACTTTGTAAGTTTGAGAGCAACACGTGCAGCACTCAGGTCAACTGTTAGTCTGTTTCTGGTGTCAGAATTGATATAATTCAAAGCTGAAAACAGCTGCTCACTAGCATAAGATGATCCAAACAAAGTAAGGAAAGCAATGCCAAGTGCTTTCATTGTCTTAAAATTATTTGCCAGAGAATTCCACACTTTAAGGATCTCATTTTCAGGAAGTTTACTCAGAAGTTAGAACCACTGTGTTCGATGGTTCTTTCAATATGTTTGCATGCATAATTTGCTTCCATTGCTGAAGCACACAAAGTGGGAGGAACTGGACAGCCTGGCCAGAGAAGGGAAGCAACTTGGGCAGAATGTGGAGCGCGCGCAGCCGCCTTCCAGCAGGCAGAGGAAAACGGGGCGCATTAGGGCCATGTGGGGAAGCACCCCAAGTGGGGTCCCTCTGCCTGGCTGTCTGGGTCTCACATACACACCCTGCCCATGCGCACAAAGAATGGCTGGCTGGATGGCAGGCAGGCAGGCAGGCAGGCAATGAGGGTTGGGATAGCGGCGGTTGCGGCCCACCCCCTCATTTGATGAAAGGAACCTCTGAAGTCCTGTGCTTCAAGCGTCCTCTCACCTTCCCTCACGTTACACGCTGCGCCTAACCTCAACTTGCCCTCCTCGTCTGGCTGCTGACAGGGCAGGAAGCCAGAGCCGCTTCTTTTCGGGACGACACCACCCCCCCCCACACACACACTTTCAGTGTGTCCGGGAGTGCTCGCTCCTCCCACAGTCTCCTCCAGCTCCCTTGCAATTCTGAGTGGCTATTTAGCTGCTGCTACTACTACTACTATTATGGAGCGACGTTGCGCGTGCCCACAGAGAGGGCTCTGAGTGCCGCCTCCGGCACGCGTGCCATAGGTTCGCCACCACTGGCCTAAAGTGTAATGTCCTAATTAATGAAGAAATTGATTGCAGTCAGCTGAGCAAAGAATGCAGTATAATCCAAGTGATTACCTTTGGAATGAAGTAGCCTTTGAGGGTAACATCCACAGTGGTTGCATGGGGTAGATTTGTTGGGACAATGTCAGCAAATCTCTGGATCTCATGGATCACAGCATCTACATATGGCATGTTCGTTCGGTGCTCAATCCTTGGTTGAGAAGATCCAACAACCTTCACAATTTCTTCTTGGACCTTATCTGGAGGCAGCGGAGGGTTATTTATTTATTTATTTCATTGAAATAAACTCAATGGTGGTTTTCTTGTCCCCACAAATGCTAAACTCAAAAGCATATGTTTGCCATCTTCAGATTTCCTGGGATAACTGACAGCTAATTATGCAATGGGACTGCCTGATCTATGAGCACAATCTCACAACATAATGCAAAGTTGTGGAAGATGCTATTCAGCTGAGAATTTTAGTGGAAACTCACAATTTGCTGATAGTTATGCAGGAAGCGAAAGTCAGGAACATTGCGGTGGGGTGGGGGGTGGGGGCTGACATGCGTGATGTCACACAGTGAAACTAGGCCCAAAAAGGCCCACCCAGTTGTGGAATATTGAGGGGGGCCGCACACCACAGTGAAAATTGTGGGGCTCACCCTCCCAGCTCCCCAGCGAGTTATGTATAACTGGAATCAAGATATGATCGGGTAATGTGAGCCAAGCCACTGAAAAGCACTCACTCTGAATTTCAGGATATTTCATCATTAGTATCAGTCCCCAGCACAGTGTGGTAGATGTGGTCTCCATGCCGGCTGTAAATAAGTTACTCACAACGGCTTTTAGGTTTTCATTGTGGAAATATCCATTCGGCTTGTCCTTCTCCTGGGGTGTAAAAAGAAAGAACTGGCTATAAGAAGGTGAATGAGCAAATATCCAAGGAGCTAGCTAAGGGCTGGGAGGGCACTCACTGGAATGGAAAGAGTTAAAAAATAATACACACCAAGCACACCAAAATATTTTTTATCCATGAAAGCACATCACAGGCAGAAGAAAGGAGCGTGCTACAAAAGAAATACTGGGGGGTGGGGGCGCGGATGGGACATGACGTCTTGGACTAGTCATCGAATCATGTAATCATAGAGTTGGAAGGGAACCTGAAGATCATCTATTCCAAGCTTCTGCAATGTAGGACTGCAGCTGTCCCTTACAGGGATCAAATCTGCAACCTTGGCATACACAGCAATGCATTCCAACCAGCTGAGCTACTGTATCTCAAAGGTTGTTTTATCCTTTTTCTTTTGAGAGGAGCGGGCGTCCCACTGGAGAACAGCCCTGCAAGCACTCAGGTCACAGACTCTGGATTTAGCCAAAGCTATATAGAGCAAAAATAAAATAAAATGTGAACATTTCAACTTTTGAAAATACCCAAATTTATTCTTGGCTTGCTTAAAAGACACCATTACCTCTTGCTGTCTCAGAAGAAATGAATCAATGAAGCTCCTTTGGTCGTTTTCATCCAGATCTCTGAGGTGTTTTATGAAGGTGGCATTTATGAAGGCATGTACCTCAGCTCTGTTGTGAAGAAGAGTCTGACGAGCTCCCAAAAGCGAACCAAGAGCGGGAAACATGTTATACAGCTGTAAGGATAAAATACGAGAAAGAGAAAAGCCCGTTGCTTACAGGTAATTCTCAGGTGGTACTCCAAATATGTTTGCTCATCTTCCACAGAGGAATAAACAATGACAGAGAACAATAATGTATTCGGGTTGGAGCAACATTGAGTAAATATCCCATAGAGGCGAAGGCAGCAATATTGTTCGCTGGAGGGCCATTTTCTTATGTGCTGTTGTAGTTATCAAGACCCCTTGTACTAGTGGATTAGCAGTTTGCTCAGATGTGGGTAAGCCCCTAGACAGAGGTCAACTAGTAGTGGCCGGGGTGGCAGAATGCCCCCCTGACACTATCCCCCCACAGATCCAGGCCCCCTCCTTGCCTCCACCATTGTTGCAGCCGGGCCTGCCACTGCCACTGCCACTGCACCCATGGTGTTAGCCACAGCGCTGCCACAATACAGCAGCAAAGGTTGTGATATGAGTGGTGAGGGTAAGGGCACTGTAGCAGCAGCCAATGTGGCATGAGCAAAACTGAGACGTGGCTGCCAGAAGTGCAACAGCAGGGACAGGGATGCGGTTGGATCGTCCACCTGAGGAAAATTGCTTCACCTCGCCTCATGTCAGCATCAGTCTTGGCGGTGGGGTATGTTTAGCCCTACCCCAATCTTGCTTCTATTATCCCTGGCCATTAGCCATTCTGGCTGAGGGTCAAATGTTCCCCACACCTGATTTGAATTTCAAAAAAGCTTGCACAACAAAGACACCTGAGTAAGAAAAATAAGGGGGTGAGGTCCTCTAGTGGGTCAGGAAGTGGGGCATAGGAATACACAGACATTCTCCCAATAGACGGATGCAGAAAGTAGAGTCCCCAAAGAATAGTTAGGCCGCCCTGTCCATTTCTTTAAAAAAACTATTAAAAAATGAAATTACTGAAGAAAATATTTCAACTATATATAATTTCATAACATCATGCATCAACACACAAAAAGTCAATTATGGTTTAAGTTATCTAACTATTACTGTATATTTTAAGCAGAATATCCAATTGTATGAATGAAAATAATAAATGGGGTGAACATTGCCTTGAAATTCTACATTTGCTTTTTTAAAATAAATCTGTTTTGGGCCCTTCTTTATTTCTTTTCCATTTGACAAGCTTAGATTACCATGACAGAGGGGCTTCCAAAGAGCCGGACATTTTCATTGACCAACTTCAGAAGTTTTCTAAATGTGGGATCTTCGTATTCAAATCGCTTGTTTAGTAGGATGGACACTATGATATTGGCAACAGCGGCATTCATAATTGTGGTGGTTTCAAACGGTTGTCCTATACATAAATATTAAACCATGTTCAGATAAAATACCAAGTATAATTGCTCTTCACCTTCTTCAGTTCCCAGTGTCAGCCTACCTATGTATACCGTACATTTATCTTAGAAACTGATCCTACGTTCTGGTGCACTTGGAGATATCTGGCTTAAGAAATGCTAAAAAGATTCACGGGCGCTATTGTGGTATATACCTAACCAGAGATCTTCTACCGCTTTTTGTCCATGACTCCCTTGTCCAGCTACATTCTTTTTCTGTGGTTCCCCTCTTGGGCAAACACACTCCAAGCCTCAGGAGCCAGTTATGTCACCCCTGGTCTACAGCCTCTCACCCTTTTTGAAACACCCTCCCTTATGAAGTGTTCCCTCAGCCTCCTCTCCTCTCCCCTCTCCTTTGGAGTCCTCTGGGCAGCCACCACAGCCACCCCTGGTCTCTGAGCCACCCCTTGACCCAAAGAGAGCAGCCTCCTCATGCTGCCCCACAAGGGCCTAGGAAGAGGATGCCCCAGCCTTAGCGGCCTGATGGAGACTGGACGAAGGTGAACGTGAAACCAGCAGCTTACTTGCCTGGGGAGGCAGCAGTGGCAGCAGTGGGCGCCACCAGGCCTGTAAGGTGAAAAGGCTCCCCTTCGGCACTGTACACTCAGCTCCCACTGCACACTCAGCTGTAGTGCTGTTTTGCCCTGGAGGACCAGAAGGAAACACTAACCCACCTTGGTAAGATTCAAATCTCTTAATCAGGACACTGCATTCTTCCACAATTCTGTCCTCTATGGACCTCTTTCCCATGCCATAGTCCCGTAATGTGCTTAGTGCAAACCGCCTCATCACTTTCCAGTTTTCACCACGTGAAAGAAGAACACCTGAAGAGAAGAGATCCAGTTTCAAGTTACCATGGGCACGATAATATGTTTTGGCTTACCTCACCCTTCTTATGTGGAACTGAGGATGCCTCTCAGCTGGTCCCTCATTCGGTCTCTGATGAGACACACACTCTCCAGAACTCCAGCAATATCCCTATGGGTTGTACCCACAGAACACAATTGCACATGGGGTTCTCCAGTTTACGGCCCTTCAGATGTAATGGTACATTATCTTACGACCAGATTCTCCTATTTCCTCAACGCTACTCTTTTGCTGGCAGTGACAAAGACATTTGACATTATCCATCAAATGGCTGCAGCTACACTGGTCGATTGAAAAATTGGCAGGCTGTCCTCAAAGCAATAATTTAAACTAATAATCAGTTCTATGAACCTTTTGCTACAGATTCTATATTGCTATGATAACTAAATTTCACAAACAGCACAAGCTATTATGCAGAAGGAAAGGCCTCACCAAAGCCCTTTGCAAACTCCTCAAACATTGGGATGATGGGTCTCCCTGCAAATGCGTCCGCCTGATTCACCAGGGCCTCCTTGACTGTCTCGTACCCTGTCAGCACCACCATTTTCTGGAATCCCATTTGGATGTGGAAGATGGGGCCATATTCTTTTGACAACTGGAGTTCAATGACCAAAAGAGAGAAACATCAAGGGTAACTAAACGTACATCATCTCTTTCTGATCTGAAATAAAAACTGATTTCATTTACATTGGTTCCTGGTATATTTGTGACTGAATTATCAACTTTAAATGTCTAAGCATGTATAGATGGTATATTACACCAGTAGAATTAGCTAAAATGTATAAAGTGAGTAATAAATGCTGGAAATGTAAAGAGAAAGAGGGAACGTTTTATCATATGCAGTGCCGGCGCTGCCTAGGGCAGGGAAAGGTGGGGGGGGGGGCGCCGCGCTTGTGGCCCCCGCCGCTGCGCCCGTCAACTTCTTCGCCCCTCCACTTCTTCTCAAGATGGCCGGCGGCCTGCCCTCCAAGGCTGAGGCAGGCGCTACTGCTCTGCTCATGCGCCGTGCCTCCTTTCTGCCAGCGCAGGCGCAGCAGCAGTTTCCCTCCTTGGCGCCTATCCAGGAGGTGCTTGGCTGCTGCTGGTGGAGCTGCTGCGGGCTGGTCGGAGGATTTGACGATGCGACGAGGAGGCAAGAAGGCAGCTGAGGGCTGGGCCAGGGGCGGCGGCAGTCTCTGGCTAGCTTTGCTCTTAGCCACCGGGGGAGCGACTCCCTCGAGGCGGGGCCTCGTGCCAGGCTGAAGCGTGTGAAGAGTGAGGGAGATATTAACGACCAGCAGGGCGCGAAGTAAGGGGAGACGCACGCGGGGTTGTTGTTAGCCAGCCAGCGGGGAAAGCGAACAGCAGGGGCACGCGCGATAAACCGCACAGGCGCTTCGCAGAAATTACTCGGCCCGAAGTCGCCCTCCTCCTGCACGTGCTTGCGGGGCATCCCGAGCGTCGCCCCTGCACAAGCTGGCAGCGCCGAGCTCTGCTGCGGGAGAAATGAAGGGGCTGAGAGAGGCTGCTCCTTCTCCAAGCCAACCGCCAGGACCTCGCGCACGCTTCCTCGCCCGCCCTTCGCCGCTTCCTTCTTGAGGCAAACAGTTCCAGTTCCTCCCTCTGCCCTTTCCTCAGTGCCGCCGCCCCGCACTCCGAGCAGCTTCCTCAGGGCACTCCCCTCCCGCTGCCTCAGGGCAAGGCAAGAAAGGCGGGCAAACAACACCTAAAAGTTTCTTCTTTTTTTTTTAACAAGAATTTATTGGTTTTCCACATCAAAACAAATACAAATACAATAGAAAAAACAACAACAACAAATACAACAAGAAAAACAGAAATAAAAAGGAATACATACCTACACCGGAACACCAACACTCCATACATTTAATTAAGATCTTATTTTGAATCTAATTAGGGGGACTTCCCCCGTTCTCTCCTCTGCTTCCAATTCTAATTTACTTTTGTAACTTTCTATCTATTTCAACAATTCATTCACCTAAATTTATAATCTTCATCTCTAAAATTTAAGTCATTTAACATCAAAATATCAAAATACAACTTCTTAATACAAATCTTAACTTCTTGTATCCTTATCTATCTCTTATTCCACTAAAACTGCTGCTGGTATTTCTCATTCAAACCTTATATAATATTAAACTATCCTTCTTTAAAAACAGTCCAAGTATCTCTTCTCTATTCCAAATCAAATTTTTTAATACTCTGACTTCGGGGTACCGACACCTAAAAGTTTCTTTCCCTCCTGAGCAGCGAACGCGCCACTTACGAGAGCGCAGCCACTATCAGGCACCAGCCCTGTCTGTCCCGGCGGTGCCAGCGGCTGCTGTGAAAGTCAGGCAGATGTTTGCCTCTGGCTTGGTGGCCGCGCACCCAGAGCCGCCGCCGTGCAGTTTTCCTTCTCCTCCCTCCCACCCTCCCCCTTTCCACTTTCGTGCTGCCAGTCCTGCTTCCACCTTTCTTCCGGGCCAGAAGGATTGTTTCTCCGGCTAGCTCTCTCCTAACGACAAGGTAGCATTGTCCTCCTCCAGCTCCGTTTGGAAGAAGAGGCGAGGCTTGTACCCCCCCAAACAGACGGCCCTCGTCTCCTCTTCCTGCCGCCTTCAGGCTGCCTCTCCCCCCTCCCCATCTTGCAAACCCAGCGCTCTCTCCCTGCTCCCTTTTGCGGATCCCCAGCCCCGCCGCCTTCCTGCTTGCATCCGGGGTTGCCGGCGTTGCAGATGCGCTCAGGGGCAGAAGAAGCCTCGGTTTCCTGCCAGATCCGGCGAGGAGGGCGCAGCTCGGCCCTGCGGTTGGCAAGAAGAGCCGCGTATAAGTTGGAAAGTCATGCCGCCCGTCGCAGTGGCTAATCTTTGATCACCCTAACGCTCTGACAAAGGCGTGCTGGCATTTAAAGGAACCCTGGCCCTCCCTCGCAAGTTTCAAGCCGTCTGTTCAGCGACAGCACAGAGAGGTGTTAACCCCGGATAGGATTCATAAGTAAATTGTTAAGCTGCCAACGGCGATTTCCGTCTTCTTTGGTACGTATGTGCCTTTTCGTGTTGCGGAAATAAGAGACATGCGGGGGGCATGAGAGGTCGGTCCATAAGGGAATGCTTCGTTAGCTGAAAAGTACGGTCAGGCGGCCCGTTGCTGAGTTCTCCGCTTCTGAATGACTGGCAGACTATGTGCCCCTCCGCCCCCCCTTCCTTGCTCCGGCTCCGCTGCGTTGAGGGATTCTGCTGCCCTTCTTCCTCAGCTGTCCAGCCCGCCCAAATAGCAGCGGCGGCGGCGGCAACTGTAACAGGAGCTCGTCTCGCGCTCCACTGCGGTGTCGCGTGCGCGCGCGCACACATATACACACGCACGCGCGCGCGGCTCGATCGACAACGGCTGCCCTAAAAGGGGGGACGAGGAGCTGTGCTCACCCCCACCCTCACGCAGGAATAGCGTTAGGGAGGGAGTGGAAAGGGAGGAGCTGGGAGGTGTCGGCGCGGCTCACCTCGAGTGCAGGAAAGCTACCCGCTCCGCCTCCTCGTCCCTGAAAGCCCTTTTGCCTTTGTAATTGTTACCGCCATTCATTGTGGTTTACCTTATTTGCCTTAAGCCTTGTGCGCCGGTGAGGCGCAGAAGCCCCTTGTGCGAGCAGGCAGGACCCTGCCCATGTCTCCCCTGCCCTCCGTCCCGCCCAACTCTCTCCTGATTTCTCCTTTTTTCACTTTCCCCTCTTCGCCTCTCTTCACCTCTCCTCCTCTTTATGGTTTCCCCTCTTCGCCTCTCCTCTTTATGGTTTACCTGTTTTCCCCATCCCCTTTTCCCCCCCTTTCCCCCCTCGGCCACATCTTTTTCCAGCCTTCCTTTTTCTCTTCCCCACTTTCCCCACTTACCAAATTCTATTTTCCTCTCTCTTTTCCACATCCATCCATCCATCCATCCTTCCTTCCTTCCTTCCTTCCTTCCTTCCTTCCTTCCCTCCCTCCCTTTCTTTTTCTTTCTTTCTTTCTTTTTCTCCTTCCTTCCTTTCTTCCTCTCCCTCGTTCCTATTATTTCTCTCCCTCTCCTTCATTTTCTTCCCTCCTTCCTTTCTTCTCTCCCTCTTTCTTTTTCTTTCCTTCTTTATTCCCTTCCTTCTTTCCTACTCTTCTTTCTTTCCCCTCTTTCCTTCCTCTCTCCCTCTCCCTCTCCCTCTTTCCTTCCTTCCTCCCCTCCCCTCCCTCCCTCTTTCCTCAGAAAAATAGGGTGCTGCTTTATACTGAAAACAGACCATCTATCTCAGTGCTCCCTGCACTGACTGGCAGCAATGGCTTTCCAGAGTTTCAGGCTGAGATCTCTGTCCTGCCACCCCTACCTGGGCCCTGGAACTGGAACTGTTAACAAAATTTCTAAAGGAAAAGGCACGTAAAATAAGATTTTGATTTGCTTGAAATTGAAACATTAAAGAGACTTAAATTTCAGCATCACATTTAACATTTTTCAAAGTGATTTCTGTGCTAAAACTGTGTTCTGTTTGAGAAAATAAATCAGAAATTGTTTTATGACTTGTTTTCACAATTTTTTAAAAAATAAATTAGCAATTTCAAATTCTGTGCTTTTTATTCTTCCTATAATACATCTGTGTTGGAAATGTAATTGGCCGGGTGGGGGGGGGGCGCCAGAAGGTGATATTGCCTAGGGCGCAAAAAACCCTAGCACCGGCCCTGATCATATGTGGTGGGAATGTAAGAAGGTGAAAGGCTTCTGGGAAATGATATATAATGAGATGAAAAAAATGTTGAAATATACATTTATAAAGAAACCAGAAGCATTTTTGCTTGGAAATGTAGGGAAAGAGATTAATAGACAACATAAAAAAACTGTTCTTATATGCAACAACAGAAGCAAGAATGTTATTGGAACAGAAATGGAAGCCAGAAGAATTACCGACAATGGAAGAATGGCAGACAAAATTAATGGACTATGCAGAATTAGATAAGATGACAGGAAGAGTACGAAAACCGGCGGGACAAGGAGTTCCTGAAGGATTGGATTAAGTTTGAGAAATATTTGAAAGACAATTGCAAACAACAAATCATGCAAATAGTTTTGTAAGGTTAAATTTAGGAAATAGGGAAATAATTTTGGATGGTAATAATTGTTGTGATAAAAAATAATAGTGAAGTTGGAAATACAATAAGGAATTTGAAAATTTCAAAATCCTGAGAAACGGTTGAGGGAAGTCAAAAATATGTATAAGAGATGAATAAGAATGGTTGTTTAAAAGAATGTATGTAAAATTTAATAAAAATTATTAAAAATAAAATAAAAATAAAAGTATCTTACTCAACCAACTGAGCTATCAGTTCTGGCTGCTCATAATTAGGTTCCTCTGTTTCACCCATGGCGTGCTAGGGCTTTCCAATATCGCCTTTAGCTAAAATTACCTTGGAGACTTAATCTAGATTTGTTGTTGTTCAGTCGTTCAGTCGTGTCCGACTCTTCGTGACCCCATGGACCAGAGCACGCCAGGCACCCCTATCCTCCACTGCCTCCCGCAGTTTGGCCAAACTCATGCCAGTCGCTTTGAGAACACTGTGCAACCATCTCATCCTCTGTCGTCCCCTTCTCCTTGTGCCCTCACATTGAAAAGCTTCCCTGAGTTATTCAAGCCCCTTCGCCACGACAAGGCAGTGATCCATGAAGGAGAATCTAGATTTAATCTAATGCAAATTTTTACACCTGCCCAAAGAATCCTGGCAACTGTGGGTGTTGCGAAGAGATGAACATTCTCAATAATTTCAGACATGGGCACACTTATAAGCACACATTCAGCAATATAAATGCTTTGTTTTGTTTCACGTAAAATGATTGTGAAAACTTGAATGGATTCCAAGACTGTTTTCAGACGTGCTGGCTTCACATTGAAAAGTTCTATAATTTTGCAGCTAATTTTTGCAGATAAGGCTGGTTGTGGGATTTCTATTCCCCTCCTCCAGTGACCCTGTCCCTCCACAGCGCAGATCAGCTATCAGCCTAAACCATAACAGCAATCAAACACAAAAAGGAAGAAAAAAGGAATTAGCGATACTTGACAAGAGTTTTATCATTTTTGCATATATGAGATGGAACACTGACATCTACCTGGCCTAAAAACATCCACAGAATCTTTGCTTTGCTGCAGAAAGAACAGAAAACGTTACCTTTAACATTGTTCTGTAAGGTCTCTTCAGATCCATCATGTGGAGATTTCCAACAAGTGGTAAAGGTGTAGGACCTGGTGGGAGATTTTTGGAGCTCCTATTCCAGAAACATCTCCATTTCAAAATGAATATAACCGTAAGGATGAACAGCAACAATGTTGGAATCTGTTCAGTCCAATCCATTTCTTTTCAGCGAGCAACTTTCTGAAGTGATTACTGTGAAAGTCACAACATAGATTGATCAGGGACAATGTCTGCCGGCTGAAATGAGCAGCAAATTTATCATACTAGGAACTGTCTCTAGCCAATCATTTCATTCAATGGAATGCCTTCCACTTGATGATTTAGCTTTCCCTTTGTATTTACTTGGGTGGAGGTGTTTTATTTCTGAAATGAAAACATCTTTCAGCAGGTTTAACCTCTTTTGAATTCTTGGGAGTTCCAATGTTCAGGTTTAGAACAGAATAACAGAACTGGAGAATTGGAAGGGACCCAAACAATCGTTATAAAATCCTCTTGCATAATTATTGAACTATTGGGAGATTTTTGCCTTAAGTTCCCAGTGTCAGCCTAAGTACACCTAAGTTCTGGTGTACTTGGAGATATCTGAGTTAAGAAATGCTAATAATAATAATAATAATAATAATAATAATAATAATAATAATAATAATTTATTTATACCCCGCCCATCTGGCTGGGTCTCCCCGGCCACTCTGGGCGGCCTCCAACAAATATTAAAATATAATACAAAGTCATGGATTAAAAACTTCCCTAAACAGGGCTGCCTTGAGGTATTTTCTAAATGACAGGTAGTTGTTTATCTCTCTGACCCCTGATAGGAGGGCGTTCCACAGGGTGGGCGCCACTACCGAGAAGGCCCTCTGCCTGCTTCCCTGTAGCTTTGCTTCTCGCTGTGAGGGAACCCCCAGAAGGCCCTCGGTGCTGGATCTTAGTGTCCGGGCTGAACGGTGGGGGTGGAGACGACCCTTCAGGTATACAGGACCGAGGCCGTTTAGGGCTTTAAAGGTCAGCACCAACACTTTGAATTTTGCTCGGAAACGTACTGGGAGCCAATGCAGATCTCTCAGGACCGGTGTTATGTGGTCCCGGCGGCCACTCACAGTCACCAGTCTAGCTGCCGCATTCTGGATTAATTGCAGTTTCCGGGTCACCTTCAAAGGTAGCCCCACGTAGAGCGCATTGCAGTAGTCCAAGCGGGAGATAACAAGAGCATGCACCACTCTGGCAAGACAGTCTGCGGGCAGGTAGGGTCTCAGCCTGCGTACCTGATGGAGCTGGTAGACAGCCGCCCTGGACACAGAATTAACCTGCGCTTCCATGGACATCTGTGAGCCCAAATTGACTCCCAGGCTACGCACCTGATCCTTCAGGGGCACAGTTACCCTGTTCAGGACCAGGGAGTCCCCCACACTCGCCCGCCTCCTGTCTCCCAAAAACAGTACTTCTGTCTTGTCAGGATTCAACCTCAATCTGTTAGCCGCCATCCATCCTCCAACAGCCTCCAGGTACTCACACAGGACTTTCACCGCCTTTACTGGTTCTGATTTAAAAGAGAGCTAGAGCTGGGTATCATCCGCATACTGATGAACACCCAGCCCAAACCCCCTGATGATCTCTCCCAGCGGTTTCATATAGATATTAAAGAGCATGGGGGAGAGGACGGAACCCTGAGGCACCCCACAATTGAGAGCCCAGGGGTCTGAACACTCCTCCCCCACCACCACTTTCTGAACACGGCCCAGGAGGAAGGAGCGGAACCACATTGCCCCCAGCTCCCAACCCCTCTAGACGGTCCAGAAGGATGTTATGGCCAATGGTGTCAAAGGCCGCTGAGAGATCCAGCAGAACTAGGAAACAGCTCTCACCTTTGTCCCTAGCCCGCCGAAGATCACCGACCAGTGCGACCAAGGCAGTTTCAGTCCCATGATGAGGCCTGAAACCTGATTGGAAAGGATCCAAATGGTCCGCGTCTTCCAGGCGTGCTTGGAGTTGTTCAGCGACCACCCACTCAATTACCTTACCCAAGAATGGTAGATTTGAGACTGGGCGATAGTTGGCCATATTGGCCAGGTCTGAAGATGTTTTTTTAAGAAGCGGTTTAATGACTGCCTCTTTCAGCAGGTCTTGAAAGATTCCCTCGCAGAGGGAAGCATTCACCACCACGCAGAGCCCATGGCCCAGCCCTTTCCGGCTAGCTTTTATTAGCCAGGATGGGCAAGGATCAAGGAGACAGGTGGTCGGTTTCACCCGTCCAAGCAGCCTGTTCACATCCTGGGAGGTAACAGATTGGAATCGATCCCATGAAACATGACTAGACAGGGCTCTAGCACTCTCCCGCCCTGGTCCTGCTCCCACGGTGGAGTCTACCTCCTTCCAAATCTGAGCGACTTTATCTGCAAAAAACTTTGCAAAAGCATTGCAGGAGATCTTGGGGTCCCTACCAGACCCCGGTGACGAAGGTGGTTCTGCTAGATTGCGAACCACCTGGAAGAGTCTCCTGCCGCTGTTTTCTGCAGATGCAATAGAAAATAATTTTTGCAGATAAGGCTGGTTGTAGAATTCCTATTCCCCTCCTCCAGTGACCCAGTCCCTCCACTGCACAGATCAGCTAATTCAGCCTAAACCATAACAGAAATCACACACAAAAAGGAAGAAAAAAGGAATAAGTGATACTTGACAGAGTTTTGTCATTTTTGCATATATGCATATATGAGATGGAACCTGGCCTAAAAACATCCATAGAATCTTTGCCTTGCTGCAGAAAGAACAGAAAACGTTATCTTTAATATTGTTCTGTAAGGTCTCTTCAGATCCATCATGTGGAGATTTCCAAGAAGTGGTAAAGGTGTAGGACCTGGTGGGAGATTTTTGCTGCTCCTATTCCAGAAACTGCCCCGTTTCAAAATGAATATAATCGTAAGGATGAGCAGGAACGATGTTGGAATCTGTTCAGTCCAATCCATTTCGTTTCAGCGAGCAAATTTCTGAAGTGATTACTGTGAAGGTCACAACATAGTTTGATCAAGGACAATGTCTGCCGGCTGAAATGAGCAGCAAATTTATCATACTAGGAACTGTCTCTAGCAAATCATTTCATTCAATGGCATGCCTTCCACTTTCCCCCAGACTTTACTGCAATCTACGCTTGATGATTTAGCTTTCCCTTTAAAGGTATGGTAAGGGACCGCTGGGTGGTTAAGTCCAGTCAAAGGTGACAATGGGGTTGCGGCGCTCATCTCGCTTTCAGGCCGAGGGAGCCGGAGTTTGTCCACAGACATCTTTCCGGGTCATGTGGCCAGCATGACTAAACTGCTACTGGCACACGGAGGATCGTGACAAGTGCCAGAGCGCATGGAAATGCCATTTATCTTCCCTCCACAGCAATGCCTATTTATCTACTTACACTGGCATGCTTTTGAGCTAGGTTGGCAGGAGCTGTGACAGAGCAAAGGGAGTTCACCTGGTCGTAGGGATTCGAACTGCCAACTTCCAATCAGCAAGCCCAAGAGGCTCAGTGGTTTAGACCACAGCACCACCCGCACCTTTTATACTCACTTGAGCAGGGGTGTTTTCTTCCTGAAATGAACACATCGTTCAGCAGCTTCAACCTGTTTTGAATTCTCGGGAGGTCCAACGTTCAGGTCTAGAACAACATTTTAGAATCACAGAACTGGAGATTTGGAAGGAACTCAAACAGCTGTTAAGAAACCCTTTTGCGTAATTATTGAACTAGTGAGAAATCTTTGAGATAGTCTCAGAAGCTCCTGAACTCCTTCTGTACAAATATTCTGCTGTTCGGCATGTGTGTGTAGCTAGTTTAGTTAATTAATATACCGGTGCCAGCAACATAGGGAGATGTTCTTGGGGAAATACTGCACAAATATTTTGGGGGGTGTGTGCAATTGCGTGGCAACGTCCCGTCCTCCCCATGGAAAACACATGACACGTGATACAATATATAAGGTTAATGGGCAGAAAAGGCCACCACTTTATTGGTTACAGATGTTGAGCAGTATTGGCTTAGGCATTGGATCTAACCGACTATATCCGACTCCAGCCTGTGTGCTGGGAGTCTGTGAAGGGTTAACCAGCAGTAAAGGGAGTCCTGTGATGCAGGATCAACTCCACCTGGGGTCACCGATAGGGGCATGTCTTAGGCCCTAACCTCCCTAGGCTTCAGCCAGTGCCACACACCCAGAAACGGTGACCAACCGAGGTCCATAGCAAGGTCAGAAAAAGAAAAAACCTTAAAGGGTGGTGGCGGCAGGGGGGAACCGTAGAGGCTGTGGAGTAGGGGAAAAGCAGGAGGGAAAAATAGGACAGGACACACCACCAGGCCTGGCAAGTGACGCAGCCGGGAATACCCCTATCGCACAGGGGCTGAGCTCCCAGCCCCTGTGCACGTGGCAGGGCCGTGACTGCCCGCAATTCCACCTTGCAAGGATGGAAGTGGTTTTTTCTGCACTATGCAGCATGGTTCTCTTCTGTCAGTCATCTCTGAAATTATTTGCTCCATAGAGAAACGTGTGTTATACACTTCCTCTTGGCTTGTGCAACATTGTGGTTTAGCTGATGGTGATTTATTTTATTTACAGTTGCTCTTGATGCATAAGGTCCCCGGTCAGATTACAGCCATTTTAAGCACATGCTGTTCTGTATCTGGTGGCAGGAGGCTCAGGTGCTGACCGGCAGTTACCACGGTATCAGAGCAGGTACTGGTACCCAGAAATTCTAGTGGGCCCAGGGAGGAATATATTTGTTAAGAGTCCAGTGAGGAATACTTTAGTAGAATTTTCAGCATTTGGACCTTCTTATTGAGTGCTTCTGACCATAGGATCTCACCCTGTAGTTCCATAAGCTTTTTGAAATCAGCCTTCTTAAAGTGAATAACTGTGAATAATTGTATGAGTGTACAATTTAGCTACTTGTGTACGCAGATGGAACATTTGTTGAATGTAATGTGAAGATTTGCAATACTTGCTACTTCCTCATATTAGAGTGAATGTTTGTGTTGCCCTTTAAGTTGAAAAACAACATGCTACACTTGAGGACACTGTTTCAGATGTGGGCAGATGTGGATTCCCCACTGACAGGAATTGGAAGGGGAGTGCAAACTATGGATTTGAAGAGCCCCCTCGCTCTACATGAGGGGGGCTTCAGAGATAAGTTGCTTGTATAAAAATTATTTTTGGCTCTCTGCAACTTGTACAGTTGTTGTATTCCCAAGTAAAACCATTATCACTAGCTCATATTTTGACATTTAACGGGGAATATGATGCTTCGAGATATCTGAAGGCATTCGTTAACATGTGAATACAAGAAACCAGTTTCATTGGTTGATCTCTATGCCCAAAGCAGAGGCACCAACATGCGCCCAAGGTGTGACATCATGAGCGCACAACATCACAATGTTGGGAGAGTTATGACAAGAGGCTGCGAAATGGACCCCAACCCTATTTATTTATTTATTTATTTCGTAACATTTATCGACCACTGGGTTGTTAAAAAAAAAAAAAGCTGAAAGAGGTTAGGTGTCATGGACTGTGACGGGAGGCAGCAGCTGGGAAATCCCCAGAAGGAGAAGGCTCTGAGTCAGGGGACTGGTGGTGGGACGAGTGGCCAGTGGGAGAAGAGGGAGCTGACTGGGAGGAGGAGGAGGTGTTGGAAGCTGAAGAGGTAACAGGGTTTCGTGAGCAGGAAGAAACGGGGGCAGAGAACAGTTCAGACAGGAGAGGAAGGGGGTCAGGAGACAGAGATGACGCAGCCTGCCTCATCCGGGGAGTCTCCCCCTCCTGCTGAGACCAGCTCCCTTCTCCCTGGTCACCCAGAACACGGAGAGAAATGAAGACGGCAAAGTCATGAGATGCAAGGGGGTGCAGAGTAAGTTTTTAATGTTCTTAATCAGATTCCTGATGCAAATTGTAAAGACAAGTGAAATTTATCATTGCTCTTTTCACATGGAAAGACTTAATCTAGTTTGTTACCTGTAGGCTTGCTATACCTGCGGCCCTCAGTTAAAATCTCAGCCTCTTGATCAGAGTGGAGGGAAGCAGCTGGTTTGTACTACTCCTTTTCGACCAGCCATCGCTTAAATCTTTGTTTTTTAAAGTGCCCTTCACTTAGAACCACATGATGACGCAATAAAATGACACAAAAAATACAGATTTCAATGTTAGTAGGTAATTTTTTCTGATCAGAATCAAAGAACTTTCAAAATTAAATTCCTAGGCTGAACTAAAGCACTACAATTAACACAAATCTCGTTAAAATCTTTGGATGGTTTTCCGGAATATCTGTTTGAGCTGCGTCCATGTTTAATAAGGGTGTTTAAAAAATGGTTTGCATTGCACACACAGGGAGCATAAGCAACCCATGAACTTTGCGTCTTATGAACGTGGCAGAGCACAGACTTGGTGGGGCATGGGTGGTGTTGTGAACCCAATAGCAGGCGTAAAATCCAGGTCATCTTCAGACGTTCCAGGAGGTAGCTGGAATGTGAATCTCTGCAGGAGGCTTGTAAAAAAGAGGAAGAGCTCCATTTTGGCAAGAGTCTCACCTAAACATGCTCTCCGACCTGTAAGGAAGCGCAGGCAGGATTGAAACTGGCTTTTCCCTTTTGCAAATCTACCAAAAGAATAACATCAAATTGGGGCTAAGGGGAGGATCTCAGGACAGGGGAGGGTGTGTGTGCTGAGTCCCATTGGTGTAGGGGTGGCACTGCCCTTCTTCTGAAAGGGGAGGGGACCACAAATGGGATGTCGAGGAGGGTGAGTTGGGTGGGTGTGAAAAATGTCCTGATTTTCACCTGAGGAATGTTGGCAAGATGAACTCCCAGCAGGAAGCATTCTACAGGGCTGAAAACCAAGGTTTCCTCATCCTGTATCCATTCTACATCACAGCAAGCAGGTGCCATTATCACAGATCAATGGCACATTCTGGCCAGGCCAAAGCAACAAGGGGAGCACAGAGCAGGTCCACTGAAAGCCAAGGCCTGGGGGAAGTTCTGAGGGTGGTTAGAGGGCCTTGAAGTGTCCCATTTGGCCACTGGCCCAGAAGTTAACCTACTGAAAACGAATAATGTTGCGTATCTTATTGCAGTTCTAAATGACAGTTAGAAGCACTCCAAAGTTTGGGACTGGGTCCTCTGTCCAAGTTTTACTTTATGTTAAGATGCTTAGGATGGCCTGTTCATTAAGCTCACATTGGATATGTATAAATAGACACAAAATAAGTTACCTGCAGAGAAAGGCAGGAATGCTTCTCTCTTTCTGAACTTTCCTTCAGAGTCAAGAAAGTGCTCAGGATAAAATTGGTATGGTTTTTCCCACTGAGATTCATCGTGCAGCACGGAGGTCAGTAGTGGCATGATGTGAGTCCCCTGCAAAGGAAAAGCAAGAGTTATTTAAAAAGTGGATATGGCCCCTCAAGCAAATCGTTATGATATAGTCCTCAATGTCTTTTTTTTTTAAAGCAAGAAACAATCTGGAATACAATCCAGAGATTATATACCACTAGTTGACCCGGCCACGCGTTGCTGTGGCTCATTTTGTGAAATGGAAAAGGAAGATGTAAAAGAGAAAGCGCATGCCTCCCCACAGCTTATCCTGTTGAACTCCCGCCTGCCTCCTCTCCGTATTTCCATTTTCGCTCGCCTTCCCACAGCTTCTCCCGTTGAACCTCCGCCTGCCTCCTGTTTGTCTTTCCCATTTTTGCCTGCCTCCCCACAGCTTCTCCCGTTGAACTTCCGCCTGCCTTCTCTCCGTATTTCGTTTTTGCCTTCCTCCCCACAGCTTCTCCCGTTGAACTCTTGCCTGGCACCTCTCTGCCCCCCCGCTTTCACCTTCCTCCCCACAGCTTCTCCCGTTGAACTCCCGCCTGCCTCCTGTTTGTCTTTTCCCCGTTTTTGCCTTCCTCCCCACAGCTTCTCCTGTTGAACTCTTGCCTGGCACCTCTCTGTCTCCCTCCCCCCCACTTTCACCCGTTGAACTTTTACTATCTCCTCCCCCCCCCTCTGGAAACCTGATACATGGTACAGTCTGCTCTGGCATTGAGCCTGGGGTCAGAAGGGACAATAACGATGCAAGGAGGGGTGGTGGGGAACTGGTAGGGTCATTATACATTTGTGTGCGGCGCTTTTTCCTCTTCTGATAACTGGAGTTTTGTTTGTAAAGCGATACAGCAGTGCAGAAAGGATTGTGTGTGGAGACAGGATAGGGAGTGAAGCATAGTTGCAGAGCTTTCTCATCCTACATTCCCCGCCCCCCCCCCCCGCAGCCACAAGGAATGGTATGGCCCGGGCCTAAAAACCTTTTCCTGCCTGGAGCTGAAACTATTAAGAGCATTTCTGGCTGGGGAAGGAGAGTTTAGGCTTTCCTATTAACAGTTTTTTTGGTGGTAAGGCACTTGGCAGGGGCTGGGGCTAGGGATATTAATGGGGGTTGTTCCTTCTGTCTTAAAATGGCTGACTGAGGTGAAGGAGGATTTTGGATCGGCGCACAGTCTGTGACGCTGCCCTGCGACGAGCCTTTCTATTGGTTGTTGTTCAAAGTCTTCAGTTCTGTTGCTGGTGACACGAAATGCCTGCGCCATTTTTTTTGCCTTTATTCTATATTTTAGGCATGACAGGTGTGGTTTTTTTGAATTTTTATTATGCTAGATCCTTCCCCCATGGTCATGTTACGCTTTGTCCTAAATTTGATGTGATTTGGTCCAGTGGTTACAGAGCCAGGTGCTGTCGGACGCGCACGCAATGGGAACATTTTTATATATATAGATTAGCTCCTTAAACAGTCATCATTGGGCTGAGAGAATTGTTGACTGAGCCCCTTGCCCAGCTTTTCTGGGACGACTCAATAAAGACCTGTATGGAGAAAGGAAGGCAGAAGCAAGTAGGCCCAGACTAGGGAACTGGGGCCCCCAGGTGGGAGAAAGGCCCCAAAATTTAAAGGGAGGTCAGTGGGGCCTGCTCCTAGGGTTAGCCTAAAGTGTAATGTCCTAATTAATGAATAAATTTATTGCAGTCAGCTGAGCAAAGAATGCAGTTTAATCAAAGTGATTACCTTTGGAATGAAGTAGCCTTTGAGGGTAACATCCACAGTGGTTGCATGGGGTATATTTGTTGGGACAATGTCAGCAAATCTCTGGATCTCATGGATCACAGCATCTACATATGGCATTTTCGTTCGGTGCTCAATCCTTGGTTGAGAAGATCCAACAACCTTCGCAATTTCTTCTTGGACCTTATCTGGAGGCAGCAGAGGGTTTTGGTTGTTGTTGTTAAAATAAACTCATTGGTGGTTTTCTTGTCCCCCCAAATGCTAAACTCAAAAGCATATGTTTGCCATCAACTCATATCTTCTGATTTCCTGGAGTAACTGACAGCTAATTATGCAATGGCACTGCCTGATCTATGAGCACAATCTCACAACATAATGCAAAGTTGTGGAAGATGCTAGAATTTTAGTGGAAACTGACAATTTGTTGATAGTTATGCAGGAAGCGAAAGTCAGAAACATGTGTGCTCGGTTACACCCAACATTGGGGGGGGGGCTGACATGCGTGATGTCACACAGTGAAACAAGGCCCACCCGGTTGTGGAATATTGAGGGGGGCCGCACATGACAGTGAAAATTGTGGGGCTCACATCCCCGCCCCCCCATAGAGTTATGTATAACTGGAATCAAGATATGATAGAGTAATGTGAGCCAACCCAATGAAAACCACTCACTCTGAATTTCAGGATATTTCATCATTAGTAAGAGTCCCCAGCGCAGTGTGGTAGATGTGGTCTCCATGCCAGCTGCAAATAAGTTACCCACAACGGCTTTTAGGTTTTCATTGTGGAAATATCCATTCGGCTTGTCCTTCTCCTGGGGTGTAAAAAGAAAGAACTGGCTATAATAAGGTGAATGAGCAAATATCCAAGGAGCTAGCCAAGGGCTGGGAGGGCACTCACTGGAATGGAAAGAGTCAAAACATAATACACACCAAGCACACCAAAATATTTTTTATCCATGAAAGCACGTCACAGGCAGAAGAAAGGAGTGTGCTACAAAAGAAATGGGGGGGGCGGGGGGCGGCGGATGGGACATGATGTCTTGGACTAGTCATCGAATCATGGAATCATAGAGTTGGAAGGGAACCTGAAGATCATCTATTCCAAGCTTCTGCAATGTAGGACTGCAGCTGTCCCTTACAGGGATCGAATCTGCAACCTTGGCATACACAGCAATGCATTCCAACCAGCTGAGCTACTGTATCTCAAAGGTTGCTTTTTCCACTGGAAAACAGCCCTGCAAGCAGTCAGGTCACAGACTCTGGATATTAGCCAAAGCTATATAGAGCAAAAATAAAATAAAATGTGCAGAGTATATTAGACACCAGCTGACATGGAAATGTATTTTTAAAATGTGAAAATTTCAACTTTTGAAAATACCCAAATTTATTCTTGTCTTGCTTAAAAGACTCCATTACCTCTTGCTGTCTCAGAAGAAATGAATCAATGAAGCTCCTTTGGTCGTTTTCATCCAGATCTCTGAGGTGTTTTATGAAGGTGGCATTTATGAAGGCATGTACCTCATCTCTGTTGTGAAGAATAGTCTGGCGAGCTCCCAAAAGCGAACCAAGAGCGGGAAACATGTTATACAGCTGTAACGATAAAATACGAGAAAGAGAAAAACTAACAGGTAATTCTCAGGTGGTACTCCAAATATGTTTGCTCATCTTCCATAGAGGAATAAACAATGACAGAGAACAAGAATGTATTCAGGTTGGAGCAACGTTGAGTAAATCTCCCTTAGAGGCCAAGGCTGCAATATCGTTGGCTGGAGGGCCATTTTCTTACGTGCTGTTGTAGTTATCACACCCCCTTGAACTTGTGGATTAGCAGTTTGCTCAGATGTGGGCAAGCCCCTAGACAGAGGTCAACTAGTAGTGTGCCGGGGCGGCAAAATGCCCCCCTGACACTATCCCCCCACAGATCCAGGCCCCCTACTTGCCCCCACCATTGTTGCAGCCGGGCCTGCCACTGCCACTGCTTTGGGCCCTTCTTTATTTCTTTTCCATTTGACAAGCTTAGATTACCATGACAGAGGGGCTTCCAAAAAGCCGGATATTTTCATTGACCAACTTCAGAAGTTTTCTAAATGTGGAATCTTCGTATTCAAATCGCTTGTTTAGTAGGATGGACACTATGATATTGGCAACAGCGGCATTCATAATTGTGGTGGTTTCAAATGGCTGTCCTATACATAAATATTAAACCATGTTCAGATAAAATACCAAGTATAATTGCTCTTCACTGCCTTCAGTTCCCAGTGTCAGCCTACTTATGTATAGCGTACATTTATCTTAGAAACTGATCCTACGTTCTGGTGGACTTGGAGATATCTGAGTTAAGAAATGCTAAAAAGAGTCACGGGCGCTATTGCAGTATATATCTAACCAGAGGTCTATATACCTAACCAGTGGCAGCAGTGGGCGCCACCAGGCCTGTAAGGTGAAAAGGCTCCCCTTCGGCACTGTACACTCAGCTCCCAGGCAGGCCTTGCACACAGCAAGCACAATAAAGGCCAGTGCGGTGCCTGCCTGCCCAGCCTCCTGCTTGTCTGTCCATTCCCAACATCCAGGGCTGGTGAACTGGCTGAACCACCTCAGCTCCTGGCAACCAGCACCCCTGGCCAGCCCCAGAGGGACCGTTCACCTGGGGAGCTTGTAGCCAGGGTTGCTGCAACAAACAGCTGTGCAAGCCTCTGGGAGGCAGAGATGGGAGAGGGCATCCGTGGAGGGAGGGAAGGAAAGAGGGGCAGAGGCCAGAGTTGCCCATGGCACCCTGACCACCATTCAAGGCACCCCAGGGTGCCATGGCACACGGGTTGAAAAACACTGCCCTGAACACTGCAGATGGGTTACTTCTTCACAGGGAATCATGGTTAGCCTACTATAGTTCTGAGAATTAATAATATGTATATAAGACAATATTCTGGGCATCTAATGTAGTGCTGTTTTGCCCTGGAGGACCAGAAGGAAACACTAACCCACCTTGGTAAGATTCAAATCTCTTAATCAGGACACTGCATTCTTCCACAATTCTGTCCTCTATGGACCTCTTTCCCATGCCATAGTCCCGTAATGTGCTTAGTGCAAACCGCCTCATCACTTTCCAGTTTTCACCATGTGAAAAAAGAACACCTGAAGAGAAGAGATCCAGTTTCAAGTTACCATGGGCACGATAATATGTTTTGGCTTATCTCACCCTTCTTCTGTGCAACTGAGGATGCCTCTCAGCTGGTCCCTCATCCGGTCTCTGATGAGACACACGCTCTCCAGAACTCCAGCAATATCCCTATGGGTTGTGCCCTCGGAACACAATTGCACAAGGGGTTCTCCAGTTTACGGCCCTTCAGATGTAATGGTACATTATTTTGTGACCAGATTCTCCTATTTCCTCAACGCTACTCTTTTGCTGGCAGTGACAAAGACATTTGACATTATCCATCAAATGGCTGCAGCTACACTGGTCGATTGAAAAATTGGCAGGCTGTCCTCAAAGCTATAATTTAAACTAATAATCAGTTATATGAAACTTTTGGCACAGATTCTATATTGCTATGATAACTAAATTTCACAAACAGCACAAGCTATTATGCAGAAGGAAAGGCCTCACCAAAGCCCCTTGAAAACTCCTCAAAAATCGGGATGATGGGTCTCTCTGCAAATGCGTCCGCCTGATTCACCAGGGCCTCCTTGACTGTCTCGTACCCTGTCAGCACCACCATTTTCTGGAATCCCATTTGGATGTGGAAGATGGGGCCATATTCTTTTGACAACTGGAGTTCAATGACCAAAAGAGAGAAACATCAAATAAATCCCCCCTATGCTAAGCAAAGAGTAACTAAACATACATGATCTCTCACGGATCTGAAATAAAAACTGATTTCATTATTTATGGTTTCATGGTATATTTGTGACTGAATTATCAACTTTAAATGTCTAAGCACATGGGTGCCTTTAGGAAAAGGAGTAACATTAAATTGTCAAGAAGAAAGTGCAGTAGGATGGCAATTGCGTGGCCAGGCGGAGTCCCCCGAATCATGGGCAGCCCCTGAGGGAAATAACGACTCATGACAACGTTCTATGGGATTAAATTGGCCACAACTTCATTAATATTCAGATGTAGGGAGACCTTGGCTCAGGCATTGGGCATTTATCCTTCCCAGCCCCCCAGCCGGGGTTCTTGGTAATATCAGGGTTATCCAGCATGAGTGGGGAGTGGGCTAACTCTGGAGAACATATGTTCAAGCAGATAGCCCACCCCCATGTTCGCCGCTGTTGGAGGGGGTGGGCAATGACGACCTCTGGGCGTGTGGGCCAATGCCCCCCCCGAAACCCTTTAACAGGAACCCTGTCATTGCTGCCACAATGGGGGCAGGGCTCACTGCCCCCCCCATTTTGTATATGACTAAAGGATTCCGCCGAAGGCCTGCAACCGCTAAAGTTGTGACGAATTGCTACGGGAAAGGCGAAACCTGCCAATGCAGGGAAAGTCCTTTCCGGCCCTTCAACAGCGGCCTTGACATAGCAGCGTCTGCATGCCTGTGTGGCTGTGGAAAAAAGGTGGTTAACCTGCAAAGTAAAGGTCAGTTGAGGGAGTGGTGGGTGGGAAGCTCTGAATCCAACTTCCCAGGTATGACTCAACTCCTATTGTGTGTACTGACTAATCCCTCCTTCTACCTGGCTAATCCCCCTGGCAACACCTCCCCAGCCGGGATTGGGCGGCTGCTTGAGTGGGGGGAGACCACAGGTATCCAACCTGGGAAGGTGGTGCCAGACCCAACTGCCAGGAGCTGCACCGTGATCACAGGAGGCTACTCGCGACCACGCAAAATGCGCACCCCTTTTGACGTGGGGAACGTTCATTGCTGCAGGTCTTTTATTTTATTTAGAAGAAGAAGAGAAGAGTTTGGATTTGATATCCCGCTTTTCACTACCCGAAGGAGTCTGAAAGCAGCTAACATTCTCCTTTCCCTTCCTCCCTTAGAGGAAACTGTGAGCAAATAAAGTTGAAAACTGATGTGAATTTTCATTCCTTAACAAATTGAAAGTTAGAATCATAGAATTGTAGGGTTGGAAGGGCCCAAAAGGATCATCTAGTCCAACCCCATGAAATGCAGGAATCTTTTTGCCCAACGTGGGATCGAATCCACAACCCTGTGATTAAAATTATCATACTCAACCAACTGAGCTATCAGTTCTGGCTGCTCATAATTAGGCTCCTCTGTTTCACCCGTGGAGTGCTACTGCTTTCCAATATTGCCTTTAGCTAAAATTACCTTGGAGACGTAATCTAGATTTAATCTAATGCAAATTTTTACACCTGCCGAAAGAATCTTGGGAAATGTGGGTGTTGTGAAGAGATGAACATTCTCAATAAGAACATAATTTCAGACATGGGCACACTTAAAAGCACATATTCAGTAATATAAATGCTTTGTTTTGTTTCACGAAAGATGATTGTGAAAACTTGAGTGGACTCTAAGAGGATGTATTTAGAAGTGCTGGCTTTCTGTTAAGTCCAGTCCCAGACGACTCTGGGGTTGCGGCGCTCATCTTGCTTTACTGGCTGAGGGAGCCGACGTTTGTCCGCAGACAGTTTTTCCGGGTCATGTGGCCAGCATGACTAAGCCTCTTCCGGTGAACCAGAGCAGCGCACGGAAACTCCGTTTACCTTCCTGCTGGAGCAGTACCTATTTATCTACTTGCACTTTGATGTGCTTTTGAACTGCTAGGTGGGCAGGAGCAGGGGCCGAGCAACGGGAGCTCACCCTGTCACGGGGATTCGAACTGCAGTCCTTCTGATCGGCAAGCCCAGAGTGGTTGTGGCATTCCTATTTCCATCTTCCAGTGACCCAGTCCCTCCACTGCACAGATCAGCTATCAGCCTAAACCATTAAGCGGGTTCTCCTTCATGGAGAGCACGTGTTGCGGTGGGGGCCAGCAAGTCACCCCTCTGTTGCTGGGCGGGATTGTATAGATGGCCACTGCTGTGATTGGGCTCTGGGTGTCGTTGGGGTGATTTCTATGTTGCAATTGTTGATGGACAACCCAGTGACTATATATTGCTTGGCTTGCAGCGTGATATACCTCTTTGCTGTGTGCATCGGATCACCCGCCCCCTCCCTATTATTAGGCCTCTGCGTATGACGTTGCTATGCCTGTCATGGGGTCATCTGCTTTTGAGGCAGGGTCCTGGTAGGAATTTTTCCATTTGGCTGATTGGCTGGTGCCATCTGGTTTTCGCCTACTGCATAGCAATTAGTCACAACTTGTAAGGTTGGCGGTTAGGCATTGGTTATTAATTGGTTGGTGGAGGGGCAGAGTTAGCTGTGGGTGCCCCTCCTTTGCTGCGAAGGGACACGTTGGCTGTGGTTGCCCCTTCAATGCTGCTGCTGTGCGGGGAATTCCGTTAAAGGAATCCAGGGGCTCGCCATGCTTGTCCGTTTCCCCCGGTCGGGGGCCAGGGCCCATGCAAGAGCCCCTGGGAGCATTAGGGGAGAACGGGAGCACATTCTCTCCCCAAAGTGTTTTCCCCTTTACTCACTCCACAGGCGGGTGGATGTCAGGTCTGTCCCCAGCAGGACAGATAGCCTGAACCAATGCCTAAGCAACCACTCACATATTTTGTATTTTAATAAAGTTGTGGCCAAAATTATGCCAAAAACCTTAAACTTAAATTTCTGTGTGAAGTGTGTTTCATTTGAGGGGTGGTTTTGGGACCCCGACATGCAACAGCAATCACACACAAAAAGGAAGAAAAAAGGAATAAGCAATACTTGACAGAGTTTTGTCATATTTGCATATATGCATATATGAGATGGAACACTGACATCCACCTGGCCTAAAAACAACCACAGAATCTTTGCCTTGCTGCAAAAAGAACAGAAAACGTTACCTTTAACATTGTTCTGTAAGGTCTCTTCAGATCCATCATGTGGAGATTTCCAACAAGTGGTAAAGGTGTAGGACCTGGTGGGAGATTTTTGGAGCTCCTATTCCAGAAACCGCCCCATTTCAAAATGAATATAATCGTAAGGATGAGCAGGAGCAATGTTGGAATCTGTTCAGTCCAATCCATTTCTTTTCAGCGAGCAAATTTCTGAAGCGATTACTGTGAAAGTCACAACATAGTTTGATCAAGGACAATGTCGGCCGGCTGAAATGAGCAGCAAATTTATCATACTAGGAACTGTCTCTAGTGAATCATTTCATTCAATGGAATGCCTTCCACTTTCCCCCAGACTTTACTGCAATCTACGCTTGATGATTTAGCTTTCCCTTTGTACTTACTTGGGTGGAGGTGTTTTCTTCCTGAAATGAAAACAACGTTCAGCAGGTTTAACCTCTTTTGAATTCTTGGGAGGTCCAATGTTCAGATTTAGAACAGAATAACAGAACTGGAGAATTGGAAGGGACCCAGAGAACTGTTATGAAACCCTCTTGCGTAATTACTGTACTAGTGAGAGATTTTTGAGAACCTTCTGAACTCCTTCTTTACAAATATTTTGTTATTCGTCATTTGTGTGTAGCTAGTTTAGTTAATTAATTAATTAATAAACATACTGGTGCCAGCAACATAGGGAGATGTTCTTAGGAAAATACTGCACAAATATTTTGGTATGTGTGTGTATGTGTGTTTGTGTGTGCAATTTTCTGCACTATGCAGCATGGCCCTCTTCTGTCAGTCATCTCTTGAGCTATTGCTCTATAGACAAACGTGTGTTATACACTTCCTCTTGGCTTGTGCAACATTGTGGTTTAGCTGATGATGAAATCTTTTATTTACAGTTGCTCTTGATCCATAAATTCCCCGGCAGATTACAGCCATTTTAAGCACATGCTGTTCTGCATCTGGTGGCAGGAGGCTCAGGTGTTGACCGGCAGTTACCACAGTATCAGAGCAGTTACTGGCTTATTTTGTGTCTTAGGACTTATCTGTGTGAGATAACCAGCCTCGTATAACCAGTATGCTAATGCACGAATGGGTTAAAACCATAGAGTAAGCTGTCCTGCCAGGTTTAGTTAGGTCACTTCCTCTCACCTTGGAAGATAATCAAGCCTGTTGTTGTGCCTCAGTCCGCCTGAGATGCTCAGTATGTAAAAGAAGTCGGAGCTGGTTGCTCACAGGCCATTCTTGAGTTCCTGTACCAATAATTTAGAAACGTTCACCACTTTGAAATTTAGCCAGGTTTTACTGCCTGTGTCTTTTCTGACTGATGTATGGAAAAGCACATGAACCTGACCTTTGTAAGTAAACCAGTTTTTAACTTACCAAACTTGTGGTCTTTTCTTATGTAGAGAGAAGAATTCACAGGGATATATTTTAAAGGTGTAACGGCCTATATTTCCACATTTTACTTTGCTGCATATTTTGTGATTTTAAAGTGTCTGCTGGAGTTCTCTCATCAAAGAGTGCTTGCCCGAAACTCAGAACTTGGTGCCCAGGAATTCCAGTGGGCCCAGGGTGGGATATATTTGTTAAGTGTCCAGTGAGGAATACTTTAGTAGAGATTTCAGCATTTTAAATGGTTTTTAAAAAACCCAACAACTTGACTTTAAAAACAGAGAAAGATTGCCCTTCCCCATGGTTTCACTCAGCCATGAGACTCCTTGTTCTATTTTTGTTTTTTGTTCTTTTGTTATTCTGAGGTTTTCCCCCACGGTGTAGAGTTTTGCATTGTTCCTGACATAATTTTAGATACTTTTGGGAGTTTCCCCCCTTTACAATGGCTATCCACAATCTCATTGCTCTTCACCCTACACAGAGAGTAACTTTATCCAGTGGAAGAGAAGATTGGATGTCATTCTTAGAATAAGAGGGTCATTTCTTGCATCAAACGAGAGAAACCTAGAAATGATGCAGCCTTAATAAGCAGATGGGAACAGCAGGATTATGTAACAGTGTCTATTACTATGGATATTCTTTCAGGTAAAGGTAAAGGGACCCCTTTCCATTAGGTCCAGTCACGTCCAACTCTGGGGTTGCAGCGCTCATCTTGCGTTACTGGCCAAGGGAGACGGCGTACAGCTCCTGGGTCATGTGGCCAGCATGACAAAGCCGCTTCTGGTGAACCAGAGCAGCGCATGGAAATGCCGTTTACCTTCCCGCCGAAGCGGTACCTATTTATCTACTTGCACTTTGACGTGCTTTTGAACTGCTAGGTGGGCAGGAGGAGGGACTGAGCAACGGGAGCTCACCCTGTCGCGGGGATTCGAACCGCTGACCTTCTGATCAGTAAGCCCTAGGCTCTGTGGTTTAACCCACAGCGCTACCCGCGTCAGACTTCCAGCTAATTCACACTAACAATTGTGACACAGCCGTTCAGATGATTGGCAGTTTACAGAAAGCCATTGGAGTTACAAGCAAGCATGCGCTTTGAGCTTGAATGAGGGAACTATTCAAATTAAACCTTGAGTCCAAGAAGAACTGTATCAGTCATAACAAAATCGAAAATTCTTTCTAGTAGCACCTTAGAGACCAACTGAGTTTGTTCCTGGTATGAGCTTTCGTGTGCATGCACACTTCTTCAGATACATGCATCAGGTATCTGAAGAAGTGTGCATGCACACGAAAGCTCATACCAGGAACAAACTCAGTTGGTCTCTAAGGTGCTACTAGAAAGAATTTTCGATTTTGTTTTGACTATGGCAGACCAACACGGCTACCCACCTGTAACTGTATCAGTCATGTGACACAGCTGCTAGTTCTTGTTGAGAAGCTGGAACAAGCAAATTTTAAATTACATGATGAACTGTTTGCTACCCCCCATAATCAATCACATGACATGACATGACATGACATGGCACACACACACCATTTGAATGGGAATGCCCATTACCTGGGGGGAGGGGCAGCCCCTTGATATATTTTATTGGCAGGGCCAAAGGGACCTTGGCCCCTACGAGTTTGCTTCTATGTTTCCTGGTATCAACATCAAACTGACTGGTCGGTAGTTACCTAGGTAGCTACCCACTTTTAAAGATGGAAACAACATTACCCCTTCTCCAGTCTGCAGGGACCTAACCTGTTCTCCAGGAATTCTCAGAGATTATAGACGGAGACTCTGAGACATCTGCAAGCTCCTTTAGTACCCCCTTGAGTGCAGCTCAGCATGTCCCAGAGATTTGATTTAAAGTAGCTAGGTGTTCCCTTACCACCTCTTTACCTATCTTGGACTGCAGCTCCCTCCTTGCACTGTTTATTCTGTTATCACCAGGTCTGGCACTGCTTTCATTTTGGGTGAAGACACAGGCAAACTAGGTGTTGAGCAGTTTTACCTTCTGTTACCCTAGCATTTTTCCATTTTCTCCATGCAGAGGACCTCTTATTTGCTTGTTCTTTTTAATCCAAACACCTCTCTTGAAGCCTGAGTTGATTCTGAGTTTTGGTCTGCCTGACCTTCTCCATGCAACTGTTTGCTACTCATGTATATTCCTCCTTTGTGATTTCCCCCTTTTTCATTCCCCCTTTTTTCATTTCTAATACACGTCCTTCTTAAATCTCAGCTCATCTGTGAACTCCTCACTAGTTTACTTAGATGCCTCCCACTTTTTTCCCCCCTGCTGGAATTGTCTGCATTTGGACCTTCAACATTTCACCTTTAAGAAAGGTGGGCTCCCTTCTTATTGAGTATTTCTGGCCATGGGAGCTCACCCAGTAATCCCTTAAGCTTTTTGAAATCAGCCTTCTTAAAGTCAGTAACTGAATGATTGTATGAGTCCAAACAAAATAAATAAATAAAAATAAAAATCCTTCCAGTAGCACCTTAGAGACCAACTAAGTTTGTTCTTGGTATGAGCTTTCATGTATCTGAAGAAGTGTGCATGCACACGAAAGCTCATACCAAGAACAGACTTAGTTGGTCTCTAAGGTGCTACTGGAAGGATTTTTTTATTTTTTATTTTGTTTTGACTATGGCAGACCAACACGGCTACCTACCTGTAACTGATTGTTTGAGTGTACAACTTAGCTACTTGCGTACACATATTTGTTGAATGTAACATGTGAAGATTGCTACTTCCTCATATTAGAGTGAATGTTTGTGTCTGCCCTTTAAGGTGAAGAACAACGTGCTACACTGTTTCAGATGTGGGCAGACATGGATTCCCCACTGACAGGAATTGGTAGGGGAGTTCCAGATACAGGTGGGTAGCCGTGTTGGTCTGCCATAGTCAAAACAAAACAAAATAAAAAATTCTTTCCAGTAGCACCTTAGAGACCAACTAAGTTTGTTCTTGGTATGAGCTTTTGTGTATCTGAAGAAGTGTGCATGCACACGAAAGCTCATACCAAGAACAAACTTAGTTGGTCTCTAAGGTGCTACTGGAAAGAATTTTTTATTTTATTTTGTTTTGGTAGGGGAGTGCAAACCATGGAGGCTTCGCAGATAAGATGCTTGTATTAAAAACTATTTTTGGGTCTCTGCAGCTTGTATAGTAGTTGTATTTTCCAAGTAAAACCATTATCACTAGCTCATATTTGGGCATTTAACTGGGAATATGATGCTTTGAGATATTTGAAGGCATTTGTTAACATGTGAATACAAGAAACCAGTTTTGTTGGTTGATCTCTATGACCGAAGCAGAGCACCAACTTGTGCCCAAGATGCGACATCATGAGTGCACAACATCACATCGTCAAGGGAGACCAAGCATGGAGTCCAGCATGGCGTGGCTTCAATGGCCGGTGGTTCCTCCCCTCCTGCACTCAGGAGGAGCAGGTCACTGGAGCTACACTGCTCTGCACAGTGCTCAGCAATGCGGATGGCCTCTTCTGCCCCTCAACACCAAGGGCGCTTGGCCCCCTTCCAACAGATATTGGGGAGAGAGGCTAAGACACCTCAGCCCCATAGAGTTGAGGCCACTGGCCCCAAGTATCATAAGAATTCAGGTCTAGATGCTTTAACGCTAGCTTTATGGGATTCAGCAGCATGGCAGGTAAAGGGGAACACTTCAGGTTTGTGACAAAGCAGACCCAGACTCTCAGAGAATGTTCATTACAGTGGTGTCTTGGTTTAAGAACAGCTTAGTTTATGAACAACTTGGATTAAGAATGCTGCAAACCCAGGTGTTCTGGTTTGTGAGCTTTGCCTTGGAAGCAGAACATGTTCTGCTTCCTGTTGAGTGTGTTCCATTTGTAAATTGAGTCCCCTGCTGCTGTGAGAAAGCACGCCTTGGTTTAAGAATGCTTCGGTTTCAGAACGGACTTCCGGAAAGGGTTAAGTTTCGTAAACCAAGGTACCACTTTACTATCTAGGAGTCCAAATACAGAGAGAAGATGGTTGTTTTATTCTAAGCCAGAAGCAAAAAGTCACTGAACTAACAGGCAGCATGTATATGCCAGAACCAAACCCAGTTGCCGCAACTATTATGACAGATTTTTAAAAGAACCATAAGGAAACAAAGTCATTGTCTGACAACAATAAATACAGTTCAGAATCCGAATACATTGCAGCCACAGAAGTTAACATACCCAACTTCCTCAACCATTCCTCATAAGGCATGGTTTCCAGACCCTTTATCGTCTTAGTCACAATTCTCTGCACATCTTCTTGGCAATATGATGCTTCAAGATATTTGAAGGTATATGTTAACATGGGAATACATGAAACCAGCTTTGCTGGTTGATCTCTATGCCCCAAGTGTCATAAGAACTTAGGGCCAGGTTTTAAGTAAGAGATGCTCCAATGGTAGTTTCATGGGATTCGGCAGAACGGCAGGTAAAGGGGAACACTTCAGGTTTGTGACAAAGCAGGCACCAATTCCACCAGTAGGCTACTCAACCCAAATACCCTTGTAGAACGGGGGTGTTTTAAGAAAGGTTCGCATTGCACACACAGGTAGGATAAGCAACCCATGAATTTGTGAGTCTTAGAAACGTGGCAGAGCACAGAGCTCGTGGGGCATGGGCGATGTTGCAAGCCCAATAGCAGGAGTAAGGTCCAGGTCATCTTGAGATGTTCCAGGGGGTGGCTGGAAGGTGAATCTCTGCAGGAGACTTGTGAAGAAGAGGAAGAGCTCCATTTTGGCAAGAGTCTCACCTAAACATGCTCTCCGACCTATAAGGAAGCGCAAGCAGGATTGAAACTAGCTTTTTTCCTTTTGCAAATTTACCGAAAGAATAACATCAATTTGGGGCTTAAGAGAAACTGGGTTTATTGGTTGCTTAATACCGTTTAAATAGACACATTGCTCTAAATATTTGATCATAAGTAGAAAATATCCCAAATACTTTAAAGCAGACAAAAATGCTGTGATAAAGTAACAGTTAATGGTGCCCATCTTAAAAGAATTACATACCCCCAATACTATCACCCCTGCAATGCTGGAAACCAGCGGTGGGAAACCTTTTTCAGCCAGAGTGCCACATTCCTTGGTGAGCAACATTCTTGGTGACCAGATCTGGTGCCGGAAATGGCCATAGCAACTGATGTGATTCTTACCTTTGCACAGTATTCTACATTCCAGGCATGTAAAAATCCCATTGATTAAGCACAAACTATACAGGTATACACAAAAGTTTTTTTTTTTTTAATTACCTGCGGAGAAAGGCATGAAAGCATCTTTCTTTACAAATTTTCCTTCAGAGTTGAGAAAATGCTCAGGATAGAATTTATGTGGTTTCTCCCATTGAGATTCATCATGCAGTACAGAGGACAGCAATGGTATGATGTGTGTCCCCTGCAAAGGCAAAGCAAGAGTTATTTTAAAATAAAGCATATGCCTCTGGTACAATAAATAATAATATTTAGGGCAGGAGAAATGAGATTTGAGTTCATCTGAGAAATGTCTTTAGTTTGAAAAACTTTAATGCATAAACCTTGATCTCCCACTAGAAATGGTTTCTTTTCAAACCTTGTTCTCCTACCCATTGAGATCTGTTTAATGGGTTGAAGCTGATGCCTGGCAGCTTCCAAAGGGTAGATTGCTTGCTTACAGTACAATTATATACAAATCTCCACAGATGTCACTGTCAGGATCTTCCCAAGTGTTGCTCATGATTAACGACAGAGCCTTCAGTAGCTAAGACTATTTATTGTGCATTACTATTTACAGTGTAGAGCTAGTTCAAAACATGACCGCTCAGTCACTTTCAGAATCTGGAAGTGCCCCTCTCCGGTTTCCCACCCAACACCAAAGTCTTGGCACCCTAAAACGACATCTGCAGTGCCCCCTGACCCCCCAATGCTGTGCTGGCACTGGAAGTGGCAGTTCTCCCTCAGATCCTCTCTGGCTGGCGGTGCTGGGTCTTTGCCCAAAGTCTCCAAGCCTCTGCAGCTCCTCCTCCCTTGGAGAGAGCTCAGGCGAAAGGCTAGAGCAGCAGGAGGAGTCCATTGACAGAAGCGGCTGGGGTTCCCTATAACATAGAGAGCCCCGCCGTCCTCTTGCGAACGGCTGCTCTCCCAGTCCTCCTCCTGAGGAGGACTTCTATCCCTGCTTTCCTCCTGAGCAGGACCTCCAACCAGCCCTTTCTCTTGAGTAGCCCCTCTGTCCCACTCCTCCTCGAGAGGAGGATCTCTCTCCCCCTCGCTCCTCATAAGGAATACCTTTGCCCCGGCTCTCCTCCTGAGTAGGATCCCCCCTTGCCTTCTCCTCGCGAGGAGCCGGGCAATCCCTGACAGTCGCCCACAGTGAAGTCCATGGGGCCTACTCCCAGGAATGCCTTAAAATATATTGTGACTAGTATGCAGCAGTTCAATCAAACGGATCACCTTTGGAATGAAGTAACCATTGAGGGTAACATCTGTAGTCGTGGCATGTGGCAGGTTGGTTGGGATGATGTCGGCAAACCTCTGGATCTCATGGACCACGGCATCTGTATAAGGCATTTTTGTCCGGTGTTCAATCCTTGGCTGAGAAGATCCAACAACCTTTGCAATTTCTTCTTGGACCTTTACTTGGGGAAACAAAAAGAAAAACATTCATTTTTCTGCTAAGATTATCACTTTGACTTTGGCTTTAGATAATAAAAATATTAACTGACACAGTTTCTTAGGGCTCTTGCAATTGGAGCGGGAATAGGGAGAGGGAGAGAGAAGAGCTTGTTCCACGGGGTGGAATTACATGGGACGCGGGTGGCACTGTAGTCTAAACCACTAAGCCTCTTGGGCTTACTGATCAGAAGGTCGGCAGTTTGAATCCCAGTGACAGGGTGAGCTCCCGTTGCTTTGTCCCAGTTTCTGCCAACCTAGCAGTTTGAAAGCACACCAGTGAAAGTAGATAAATAGGTACTGCTGCAGTGGGAAGGTAAACAGCGTTTCCTTGTGCTCTGGTTTCCATCACGGTGTTCTGTTGTGCTAGAAGAGGTTTAGTCCTGCTGGCCACATAACCCAGAAAGCTGCCTGTGGACAAATGCCAGCTCCCTCGGCCTGAAAGTGAGATGAGCGCTGCAACCCCAGAGTCGCCTTTGACTGGACTTAACCGTCCAGGGGTCCTTTACCTTTTACCTTACTTTCTTATCATTAAAAAAAGTAAGAGATCCCTTTCCTTTGCTCTCTACTTTTTAACTGAAAAGAACTTCTAATAGCTTTCAGCGACTCTCAAGTTTATGGGACTCTCCCACTACTTGTAGGTAGGGTTTTCAATGAATCTTGCCTTATGTGTTTGGGATTCGTGTGTCATCTTGGAAGTCCAACAGCGGAAATAGCTAAGCAAATTTCCACAATTATTAGCACAACAGCTCGCCCTCTGATGGTTTAAAATTTTGACAGATTCAAAATTTCCATGTGATCAGTTGAACAACTTCGCATGGTTGTGAATGATAGACGTTTTCACATACATTCTCAACACAAGCCTTCAAGGTAGTGATGTGAATATTTTTTACGTTGAAGATAAGATTGAGGCAGTTTTTTAAAAAATTGGGCAAGCTGAGTAGAAGGCTTTAGCCTCACTAACATCACAACACTGGACACATTTCTGGAGGCCACTGATGAAGAATTGATACCAGAAGTAAAACATGACATCACTGAGCACCTGCATAATTTAGCCACTATCTTCTGGGATTACTTTCCTGTACTGAATCCTGAAAACTCATGGATAAGGAATCCTTTTGAATGTGGTGATGTACAACTAACAACGCTATATGACATGCCAAAAGCTACTAAACCTAAATAATAACAATAACAATAATAATTAATAATAATAATTTACTCATTGATTAATTTACATGCCACCCATCTGACTGAGTTGCCCCAGTCACTCTGGGCAGCTCCCAACAAAATGTTAAAAATACACTAAACCTAAATGTGATGGGAGAAATCATGCCTCTTTTTGTCTAAAACAATATATGTTAATAAAATTAAAATGGTCTCTCCTCCAACTAAATATTTGTCATTTTGTGTGGAAGTATCACAAATTTTATGGTCTTTTTAGTATACCTTAAAAAAGTTTCTTATTAGAAGCTCCCCCACATTTTTTTAAATGACTATCATAGAGTTATCAAAAATTTCAAAAGTAGGGGTTCTGTGGCTAGGCTTTTGAAAAATAGGGGGTCCTCAGTAATTGGCTAATTGGGAGCCACTAATTTAAGCCAATGCCTGATATACTGATGCAGACAAATGCACCCAGGATGGCTATTTAAATATCACATGGAAAAATGGCTGTAGCTCTCATAAGGTGGCCACTTCCATCGAGATTCCTGACCAAGCAGGGCTCTACAGTATGTGTTCCCAATGTTTTCATATTCATAATCACCTTACATAATCCCACCCCCTGGTTGATCAATTAATTCACACCAATCTTCACAATAACAGGAAGGGGGATGTACTCGTCCCCTCCTGCTGTTGTTTCAGGTAACATCCAAATCTGCCCCAGGTTTTCTTTCAGCTCTTGCTCTAATAATTACATAAAATTGGAATTAAGATATCTCAGAATAATGGGAGCCAACCCAATGAAAAGCACTCACTCTGAATTTCAGGATATTTCATCATTAGTAACAGCCCCCAGCGCAGTGTGGTAGACGTGGTCTCCATGCCAGCAGCAAATAAGTTGGCCACAACAGCTTTTAAGTTTTCGTTGTGGAAATATCCATTCGTCTTGTTCTTCTCCTCCTCCTGAGTTGCAAAGAGTTAAAACAAATGGAGTGAGAAAATTTCATGTGCAGAGATAAAAATGAGTATCTGACAGGACATCATGATCCAAAGTATCATTGCACATCACCCCAATCGCTGAGCAGTGAGAGGTTCCAGGTTTTCCAGACTATGCCATCATGATGAAATAGGATTTATTTACAACTATATACAACCCAGGCATAAGATAGAGGGGCTCAACACCCCAAAGTGTCTTGCTCCTCCATTAGTCACAGCCTTGGAGTCAAGCATGGGTCTGACCCCGCTCTCTCCCTATTGTTCTCTGTTTACCAGCTAAGTGAGGAGGTGGTTGTAGCTTGGCAATCCAGCTCCTTCTTCTCTGATGCTAATTGTGGCGCTTAACTGCTCAGCCAACAGCCTTGGTTTAGACTAAGGAACTAATGGCATTACTTAGGTGGCAAGTGTGTGGTCCTCATCTCACAAATAAACTTGTCTGACTGGTTCAACAATAGAATCCTCCATTAGAGTTAACCGGTGCTTTTCTAGAAAAAGGGTGCTTGTACTCACCATGAGGTTATTACAGTAAATCGGGTTCTACCTTGAGTAAGAGCACGTGTTGCGGTCGGGACCTGGCAAGACACTTCCCTGTCCTGTGGGGGGTGGGGCCGGCAGCCGGCCTTAGCTGCTATAGGTGTTGCTGGGCAAAGCTAGATGTAGCAATTTGTGATGGACAGCTTAGCGTCCTATATATTCCTCTGCACCCAGGGTGATCTCTCTCTTGGCTTCGGCTTCTGATCACCCATCCCGCCCCCTCTCTTTTTCTTAGGCCTCTGCTCTTGACCTTGCAACTGCCTGTCATGGGGTCGTCTGCTTTTGGGGCAGAGGCCCAGTAGGAATTTTTCCATCTGGCTGATTGGCTGTTGCCATTTGGTTTTCGCCTACTGCAGTAGCAATTTGTCACAACTTGTAAGGTTGGCAGTTAGGCATTGGTTATTGTGTGTGCTGGGTGGGCGGTGCCCAGATCCAGAATCATAGTGATGATGATACAGGGAATTCTATTAAAGGAATCCGGCGGCTCTTATGCTTTGTCCGAACCCCCGGTAGGGGTTAGGGTTGTAGCCGAGCCCCCGGGACCTCTGGGGAGAGGGAAGCGTTGACCCCCGCTCCTTAACTCTCCTCAGTTGCACTTTCCCAATCGCTGGTTCTAGGCCAGCCTCTGTCCCGGTAGGACAGTAGTCTGAACCAATGCCTATGCAACCACTCACCGAATTTGTATTTAAATAAAGTTGTGGCCTAAATTATTGCCAAAAACAAAGAATTATGTCTCCTGTGTCAATTCATTGGGGGGTGGCTTGAGGTCCTCGATACGCAAGTGCCACACTTTTAACAAGTGCTTTTCGTCTAGAAAAAAAAGATGACGATGATTCTGGAACTGCATACCCTTTAGTATCCCCAGGGGGGATAGCACTGGTTAACCCCTACTTGGTGCAAGACCCCATGAGTTAGAACATACTCAGGCATCATGCAGACTTAATATGAATGCATACACGGAAGGCAGCATTTCTGGTGAACACTTGGTTAGCGGCCATTTTGCATAAAGTCCTATTTTCAGCTGGCATACAAAGTTTCTCATCTGAACATCTCGTAACATCTTTGATGTATTTACTCATAGTCCATAAGGAAAGAATGACACAGAAATAGCACATGTTAGTCTGGAACTATATTTGGGTAACCTTCTTTAAACTGAACAAAATAAAAAAATAAAAAAATTCCTTCCAGTAGCACCTTAGAGACAAACTAAGTTTGTTCTTGGTATGAGCTTTTGTGTGCATGCACACTTCTTCAGATAAACTGAGGTGAGCAATATGGTGCCCTCTAGATGTTGCAGATCACAGCTCCCACCAGCCCCCGCCAACATGTGATGGAGGTCACAGTATTTTAGGGACAAACTTTGTGTCCTTCTTGTTACTGGTTGTACATGTACAAGTGAATGTATGCCTGGCTTTTGCAGTGGGAAAGAGAAATTTAACCCACCATTTGTCCTCAAAAAGGAATCTCAGAGCAGAGTTTCTGTGTAGAGTATGTGTGTGTGGATGTGTTACTGCATGTGACACAATGGTTCATGAAACTTTATACAAAGAGAGATTCCTAATCTCCATGAGCAGAGTTGAGCACAGTGGTTACTGTTCCAAGCACCCGGTTAGATTTGTATCTAGCTTTAAACAAACCATGAAAATACTTAGGCTGGAATAAATCACAGAATTTAGCTTTGCAAGTAAGTGAGTATTTTACTCACAGAGTTTCCTGCAGTTACATCAAACAAGTCTCCGTCTGCTGGCAGTAAAACAAGGATGAACGAAGTTTAAACGAAGCAGATTAAAAAGAAAAGGACTTGGTTTCCTTACAAAACGGATCGTGAAATCTTTGGATTAGCAAAAGTGCAGGCTATAAAAAACTCCAATTTGAAGAGATTCGGTTCACTTGCAGGGAGCCAGAAGCTGCATGGCTCCTTCTTTGCTTGTTCCAGGAAGCACAAAGAGCAGCAGACTGAGAAGCAGGGGAACAGAGCCTGCTAAGAGTCACACACACACACCCAGGTAACTTGAGCTGAGGTTAACCCTTTATATGCACACAAGTGTGAATCAGTAACTGTATACAGGTGAGTCTCAATTTACACAAGAGTTACGTTCCAGGTGAAGCCCGTAAAGCCTAAATTGTTTATAGTCAGAGCACATTGGGCTAAATGGCGGGTAGGATTGCCAAGCCTTTTTTGTTGGATGCCCATTGCTTTTTTTTTGATTTTGTAACAAAAATGCCAAGTCCATAAGGCAAGTTAAATGTGCCTATGTTGTGAGTTACCCGTATGTCAATAGCATCAGGAGCAGCAGCACGGATAATCATAGCTGTCAACTTTTCCCTTTTTTTAAAAGGGAAATTCCCTTATTCCGAATAGGATTCCTCGCAAGAAAAGGGAAAAGTTGACAGCTATCGGCCAGGAATCAGAGGGGAGTCAGCAGAGGAAGGAAGAAAAGGGAGGAATCAGAACTGTGGAGGTTAAGTGGAAGGAGGAGAAATGCAAAAAGCAAATCCATTCCTACTCCCACAAATGGCTACCCCTGCCTGTCCAAAGGTGGCCGTCCTCAGAACGCAATGAATTTCTAGCAGGACAAACTAGCCACTATTCCCCCTTTGTACTATTCGCACAAAGCCTAGAATAATTGGCAGCCTTGGCTATAACAATCTCCTCTTCAGCCTCTGCCGTGTCTACAAAAAGGAATGTGATAGCAAGAAACAACCGACTAACAATTGCACAACAGATGCCACTTGATCAAGGTAGATTTTCAGAAATGCTGATAAGCAAACTACCTTTGGCCCTGCAGAGACTGCTTCTGTAACACATTAATGATGGTGGAATAGTTAGAAATGGCTGAAAGTGTGCTTCTGAAGTTACGCTTCCTGACTACTCCTTATGCAATCACTTGCAAACATACACTTAAAGCATGAATTTGAAAATTTCTCCTGGGCAAACTTACCTCTTGCTGTCGAATAAGAAAAGAATCAATAAAGCTCCTCCGGTCATTTTCATCCAAATCTTGGAGGTGTTTTATAAACGTGGCATTTATGAAGTCGTATAACTCATCTCTGTTGCGAAGGACAGTCTTAGGAGCCCCCAAAAGAAAACCCAGAGCAGGAAACATGTTATACAGCTGAAAGGATATAAATGTGAAAAAAGAAAAAGAGACATTAGGAAAGCTCAGTACCGTACTCTCAGCTGGGTCTCTCAAAGCATGGGTCTCTCAGCTGTGTCTCTCAAAGCAAGTACAAAACAAAGCTCTTGAATGGCATTTGGAATGGGGGACGGGGTTCCTCAGTGCAGCGTAATTTATGTGCAACCCCAGGAAAATAGGCCATGGCGGTTCTCCTCTGGAGGTTCGCCTTCAGAGAGGGAGATCTGCCCTTGGAGGCCCCTTCTGAGCCATCATGGAACCAACTATCACTTGTTCTTCCTTGTCCTTGGAGTCCTGATGGCAGTGAGGCCAGAAAGGGTGTGTGTAAAACAGACTTTGTTATAGTTACAGGATGACTGTGCCGTGTGAGTTTCCTAAATATTTTGAATCATCACCAAGTTTCTCAAGATACCAAGATTCTGTGTTTTATAGTGAATCCTGAACAATAAACAGGTTGCCCTGCCCACATTGCATACACTGTTATTACAACCAACTGTTTCTTTTTGTTTTTTATTGGAAAAAAATAGATTACCATGACTGAGAAGTTTCCAAAAAGTCGGGCATTTTCATTGACCAACTTCAGAAGTCTTATGTATGTGGGATCTTCATAATCAAATCGTTTGTCTAGTAGTATGGCCACTATAATATTGGCAACAGCTGCATTCATGATTGTGGTGGTCTCAAACGGGTTTCCTGTACATAAATATGACAGTTAAACAAAAATATTCTGTTGAAATTCCTAGTATGGAAAGGGCATTGTTTTTAAGTCTGTTCTTTGTTGCTGGCAGCTTACCTATGAGTAGACCTCATTTATCTAAGAAACTGATCCTAAGTGCTGCTGGATGTGGCCATATGTCGGCTAAGAAATGCTAAAGAGGGCTTGGAAGTCAAAGGAGCTATTGGAATATAATCAACACCCTACAGAAGCAGACTGATTACATCTCCTCAGGGAACCCCGGGAACTGTAGTTCTGGAGTTAACCATAAGCATGGTCTCATCCACACTTCCACTTCACACATGCTTTCTAGGCATGGTTGAAGCAGTTTTTCCCTTTCCCCACTCCTTTCCAAGGGGAAACCCACTCTTTAGCAGTAGATCAGAAGTAATGGCAATATGGGGAAAACCTAAATTGCTCCAAAGAGTGGCTTTGAAAGCAGCGGGTGAAGAGGAAGTGTGGATAAAGCCCATAGAACACAACACTCCAGGCACCTTTAAACTGCTGTGCTTATGCAGTGGTTTGACTTCACCCCCGGAGGCACACTGTCTCTCGAGGCAGACAGATTCCAACAACAAGATACAACCATAGAGAAATACCAACCCACCTTGGTAAGACTCAAATTTCTTAACCAGGACACTGCACTCTTCCACAATTCTGTCCTCTATGGACCTCTTTCCCATTCCGTAATCCCGTAATGTGGTTAGCGCAAACCGTCGCATCACTTTCCAGTTTTCACCATGAGAAAAAGCTACACCTGAAGAGACGGGAAAAAGCGGGGCACGTTCGGAGTCATTCTGGCCATAGTGAGTATGTACTTGCTATTTAACACCTCATCCTTTAACTACAGAATTGAGACAGGCACAGGCAAGACCCCCAGCTGTCAGGGAATGGCTAGGTGAGGAGGAGTGGTGGAAACCGCCTGACCAAGAACCTCCCATGGAAAGTGCAGAGGAAGAAGACTGGGAGTTGGGTTCTTGGTGGTGGACAACCAGACGAGGTACTGGAGGCTGGGAGCTTAGAGGGTGAGGGAAAGGGGATAACAAGCAGCACGTGCCCCAGCACAGAGCTAATACAGGAGTCGTACTTAGCAGCTTCACCACAAGCCCCTAACCCACTTGACAGTGTGTGTGTTGACAGGCTGCTAGTTCTTCCTCCCACTCCCAGAACAAGGGAGTTACTTCACATAACACAGGCATGTCCAACAGGTAGATCGTGATCTACTGGTACATCACTGGACGTCTGTGGTAGATCACTGGCTCCCCCCCAAAGAAGCTCAGCAGCTTTGGCTCCCCTAAAAAAACTCTACATCTTTGCCCTGAAGCCCCCCAAACAGGACTTTCCCTCCTGAAACAAAAGCTCAACCTTGACCTGGACCCCCCAAAACATGGATGGCTTTCCTTCCTAAAGAAGCTCAACAACCTCAACCTGAACCCTCCAAAAGGGGGTAGATCACTGCCAGTTTTTAATTCTGTGAGTAGATCGCAGTCTCTTGGAAGTTGGCCACCCCTGACGTAACAGAACACAGGGCAAAGCAGAGAAGGAGAGGGTCCCTTGGGACTCGCCAGAGACAGAGGGAGGGGCCTGACTCAGAAGGAATAGAATGAAGTGGGAGGTACCAGGCAGTCTCAGCAACGGCTCACTCTAAAGGAGCATATCTCATGGGTTTCTGCATGGATCGTGTTTTGATTCTTTAATAAAACTACTAACTTCAAGGTTTTTTGTGCCACGTGTCAGTGCACCCGTGATAACAACCATTTAAAGGTTCCTTCAGACAATGATTTTCATAATTATGTTATTACTGTGGAATAGAAATTTAACAAATGAGTAAATGAGACAGTGCATAGAAATCCTTTATACACCGTATGCAATATTTCATACACATATACAGTCTTTTATTCATTTTTGTTTATTCAATAGCACCTTACTGAACTCTGGCCTATTCTTAAAAAAACACCAAAAACTTCATTTGATCTACAGAAATCCGCAGATGAAGCTTCATATGACATGGGGAGGGGCTGGGGTGTGAAGGGACCCAGTATCAGCCTGGTCCCTGCAGATCCTGTGTTCCTGTCAAAGGAACACAGATTGGTAGAAAAATTCAAAAGCTATTCCCAAGTTATAGAGCGGTGTTTCCCACAGTGGGCGATTGGTGCAATTGGGGGGCAGTGAATAAAAATAAAGGGGCAGTGAGAGCATAAAGGAAGAAGAGAAGAAAAATTTGAAAAACCATTTGTACGTGTTTCATCTGTTGTGTAATGAGCCTTACCGCCATGTCGGGCGCCATTAAGGGATGGCAACAACTCCTCCCCTGGATCTTGCGGTCGTGCTGGAGGTGTGGAGTTTTCCTGGGCTTGGGTGAACCCTTTTCGGCTTCACCCAGGCCTGGGAAGTGGATTGCAGCTTGCCTGCCCATTTGGCCAAGGGCAGGTGGGTTGTAGCGCCCTGGGGCAGATCGGAGTGTTTGTTCGCATAAAGAAGGTAGATTTCCAGGGGGGCATTGAGGTGTTTTTTTCTGAGAAAGGGGCGATATCCCAAATAAGTTTGGGAACCTCTGTTATAGAGTAAGCCACGAATCTACAGAGAGGGGAAAGTATACTTTGCATTTCTCCCATGATAACTTTTGGATTTCTTGGGTTCCATGATCACTTTCTTGGGTTCCATGATCATTGCAGATGGTGACAGCAGTCACGAAATTAGAAGACGCCTGCTTCTTGGGAGAAAAGCAATGACGAACCTAGACAGCATCTTAAAAAGCAAAGACATCACCTTGCCAACAAAGGTCCGTATAGTTAAAGCTATGGTTTTCCCAGTAGTAATGTACGGAAGTGAGAGCTGGACCATCAAGAAGGCTGATCGCCGAAGAATTGATGCTTTTGAATTATGGTGCTGGAGGAGACTCTTGAGAGTCCCATGGACTGCAAGAAGATCAAACCTATCCATTCTCAAGGAAATCAGCCCTGAGTGCTCACTAGAAGGACAGATCCTGAAGTTGAGGCTCTAGTACTTTGGCCACCTCATGAGAAGAGAAGACTCCCTGGAAAAGACCCTGATGTTGGGAAAGATGGAGGGCACAAGGAGAAGGGGACGACAAAGGATGAGATGGTTGGACAGTATTCTCAAAGCTACTAACATGAGTTTGGCCAAACTGTGGGAGGCAGTGAAGGATAGGCGTGCCTGGCGTGCTCTGGTCCATGGGGTCACGAAGAGTCGGACACGACTGAACGACTGAACAACAACAACTTTTGGATTAGACTCTTCTGGCATGGTTACTCTATTTACAAGCGGTACCACATACTACATAAGGAAGGGACTCACCAAAGCCCTTTGTGACCTCTTCCAAAATTGGGATGATAGGCCTCTCTGCAAACGCATCAGCCTGATTCACCAGGGCCTCCTTTACCGTCTCATATCCTGTCAGCACCACCATTTTCTCGGGACCCATTTGGATGCTGAAGACAGAGCCATACTCTTTTGACCACTGAAATTCAATAGAACGAACACAAATAAAGCCCTTCTCACTATACAAGGGTACTCAAATAATATATTAACGTAAAGCAACTCTCATGGATCCAGAACTGCAGTAGCTTGCCCCCTTGCCTCAGAGTAAGGGCTATTTTATACATTCTACAGAATCAAGTGGTAAAGTTTTCAAGTAAGATTATTCTCAGTTTTATTCAATAAATGCCACTAGAGTCAGTAGAAATCACTTCCAAGTCATGGTGCCTTGGACCAAGCTGAAAACATGTGATTTAAGAACAGCAATTTTGCAGCATGAATTTTCCTTTTGTATCTTTGCAAATCACTGCGCAAAACAGAATCCAAATGACATAATGATAAAGCTCACTGTCTATCCTACAGTGACATTAAAGATGTTTGCTACTATTAGCTGCAGCAGCAACAGTTGATCAGCCGTTTCACCCGGTTTGCTAGGAGTGCTCAGAAAACCAGAACAAAAACAGGCAGTTGTAAGGATAAATGTGATTTACCTTTAATGGCACCTCTCTAATCTAGTTTGAAAGTTGGGCTCAAGCAGGAGGGCTGCACTAGAGGCAGTTAAGGAGAGAAGACTGTGGTTTTGCGTTTCAAATTTAATTTTACTTTTAAAATGCAGGTTTAGTGGGGCTTGCCCGCCCATTAGCCTCAGGCAGCAGGCTGGGAAGACCACTCCCCTTCCCTGAGTGTGGAGAGCCAGTGTGGTGTAGTGATTAAGAGCGGTAGACTCGTAATCTGGTGAACCGGGTTCGCGTCTCCTCTCCTCCACATGCAGCTGCTGGGTGACTTTGGGCGAGTCACACTTCTCTGAAGTCTCTCAGCCCCACTCACCTCACAGAGTGTTTGTTGTGGGGGAGGAAGGGAAAGGAGAATGTGAGCCGCTTTGAGACTCCTTTGGGTAGTGATAAAGCGGGATATCAAATCCAGACTTTTCTCTCTCTTCTTCTTCTCCTTCTTGGACTTGGGGACGTGGGTTGCACTGTGGTCTAAACCACTGAGCCTATGTCTTGCTGATCAGAAGGTCGGTGGTTCGAATCCCCGTGACAGGGTGAGCTCCTGTTGCTCAGTCCCAGCTCCTGCCAACGTAGCAGTTCAAAGCACGTCAAGTGCAAGTAGATAAATAGGTACTGCTCCGGTGGGAAGGTAAATGGCGTTTCCGTGCACTGCTCTGGTTCTCCACAAGCGGCTTAGTCATGCTGGCCACTTGACCCGGAAGCTGTCTGCAGACAAACACCGGCTCCCTCGGCCTATACAGTGAGATGAGCCAAAGCTCAGTAGAGGTGCCCCCCCCCTGCAAAAGGAGAGTGCTAGGGGTGTGTCAAGTGTTTGATCAATGTCTTGGTTAAGTCTATCCCCGTCTTGTTATGGTCTTGCATGCCCCACCTGTTTGTACCATGGAAGCCCATTTTGGGATGCTTGTACAGGCCGTACTTATTTTACCAATAAAACTTTCAAGTCCAAGGGAAAAGGTAAAGGTACCCCTGACCGTTAGGTCCAGTTGCGGACGACTCAGGGGTTGCTGAACTCATCTCACACTATAGGCCGAGGGAGCCGGTGTTTGTCTGCAGACAGCTTCCGGGTCAAGTGGCCAGCATGACTAAGCCGCTTCTGGCGAAACCAGAGCAGTGCACGGAAACGCCATTTACCTTCCCACCGGAGCAGTACCTATTTATCTACTTGCACTTGACGTGCTTTTGAACTGCTAGGTTGGCAGGAGCTGGGACTGAGCAACAGGAGCTCACCCTGTCACGGGGATTCGAACCACCGACCTTCTGATCAGCAAGACATAGGCTCAGTGGTTTAGACCACAGTGCAACCCACGTCCCCAAGTCCAAGAAGGAGAAGAAGAAGAGAGAAAAAAGTCTGGATTTGATATCCCGCTTTGGTAAAATAAGTACGGCCTGTACAAGCATCCCAAAATGGGCTTCCATGGTACAAACAGGTGGGGCATGCAAGACTATAACAAGAGGGGGATAGACTTAACCAAGACATTGATCAATACTTGACACACCCCTAGCACTCTCCTTTTGCAGGGGGTGCACCTCTACTGAGCTTTGGGACTGGGCAAGCAAGGGCCCTCCTCCACAGGTCCCGGCAGCTGGTAAGGTTTGCACTGGCACTTTGCATCCTTGAAAATGGAGGCAGAGTCAAATGTGATTCGACACCAGACATCTTGTTCAAATTACCAGTTATAAATTGCAACTAGGTCCTTTGACTATTTATTAGGAAAGATAAGAGCAGGTTCTGTAGCACACAAAGGGGAGATGAGATTTATAGGCTGTAAAAGAACAAAATGTAATGTAGTAACAACAACAACAACAACAACCCAGTCACCTGGCTGGGCTGCCCAGTACCCTTTAGCCCTGCCATGGGAAGAACTGGAATCTTTACCTTTAACATGGTTCTGTAAGGTCTCTTCAGATCCATGATGTGGAGATTCCCAATGAGAGGTAAAGGCCCTCGGTCCTGGCGGAAGTTTTTGGGAGCTCTTGTTCCAGAAACCACCTAGTTTCACAATGAAAGTAATCATAAGGATAAAGAGGAACAATGCTGGAATCTGCTCCGTCCAATCCATTTCCTTTCAGCAAGCAATATATATATATATATATATATATTTGCAGTGGTTATAATGAAAGCTACAGAGCAGTTTGGTCAACAACTGTGTGTACCAACTGCAGTGAGCAGCCCATATATAATGTTGTGTAATGTCTCTAGCGGATCATTAAACCACCCGTCCAATTTTTTCTTCTCCACAACTATTTAAAACTCCACATTGGAGATTTGCCTTCAGTTTAATGATTTCTCAAGTGGGTGGGGCTTACTTGCAGAACTAATGCTTTCCAGAACAGATTCAAACGCTTTTGAAGACTGTGAACTCACAACTCAGGATTATCTGTAAACTTAGTTTCTTACACTGGGAGTAGAGAGCAGCATTTTGAAATTGTTTGCAGATGAGATTATTCCACTTTAATAGGGACAATGGCATTTAGTTTGAAAGTGTCCAGTATTTCATGAACTTTCTCCCATTGAAACACTCAAACATACTTTTCTTTTTACCATAGTTTTTATTCATTTTCATCCTGAAACTGTTTAACATGGTGGCATTATGGTATATATTTGTATACATTAGAGCATATGACATGCAGCAATGTCAGCAAGGAAGGATAATAACTAAGCAGTGCATCCTCTCATTTCAAAAGGACTGGAGTAAATTTATAAGACATCTGAAAGATTATTGTAAGCAATTAACATCACTAGCAGGGTTGTAATGAGAAGACTTGTAATGAGAAATTTTCTACCTTCCTATAGTTATTTAAATTTTGAGTTATTTTGTATTGAGTGTAATTAGAATTGGAAAATGTACAAAATGCAATGATGTAAAGGTTAATTTTGAAAGCTATTTGAAAGGGAAGGAAGTTGATAGGCTCTAAAGAGCCAGGGATGTAAAGTGGATTGTAATGGTGTGAACGTATATTATTAAATGTAAAATAAACACACACACACACACTCTCTCTCTACACACACACACACACACACAGTCTTAGAGGTGGCAGGTTTTTTTTGGGGGGAGACAAAATTCAAAGTTTTTTGTGGATGTGGCTAGATTTTCTTAAGAGAGAAGAGAAATTCAAAGCAGACATTTTTTCTATTTCCTGGTGAGATCATGGTGACTTCCATTGTCTCCATTGTGAAAGGGATTAGCACCCTCTTTCCTCCCCCAGAGCAGTAGCTAGGCAGAGAAGGTTTTGTGAGTTTTTCATCTTTTGGAGATGTAAATTTTGATTTTGAATTTGACACATCCCCCCCCCCCCTTTTTGATATGACAAGTCAGAATTCCGTTGATGAGGAAGCCTTAAGCTACCCAGGACTCTCAGAGAACGTTCGTTACAGTGGTATCTTGGTTTAAGAACAGCTTAGTTTATGAACAACTTGGATAAGAATGCTGCAAACCCAGAATTAGGTGTTCTGGTTTGTGAGCTTTGCCTTGGAAGCAGAACATGTTCTGCTTCCTATTGAGTGTGTTCCATTTGTAAATTGAGTCCCCTGCTGCTGTGAGAAAGCACGCCTTGGTTTAAGAATGCTTTGGTTTCAGAACGGACTTCCGGAAAGGGTTAAGTTTCGTAAACCAAGGTACCACTTTACTATCTAGGAGTCCAAATACAGAGAGAAGATGGTTGTTTTATTCTAAGCCAGAAGCAAAAGTCACGGAACTAATTGACAGTATAGAGATGCCAAAAGGAAACCCAGTGGCCACATCGATTATGACAGACTTTTTAAAGAACCATGAGGAAACAAAGTCATTGCCTGACAACAACAAATTCAGTTCAGAATCCGAATACATTGCAGCCACAGAAGTTCACATACCCAACTTCCTCAACCATTCCTCATAAGGCATGGTTTCCAGACCCTTATCGTCTTGGTAACAATTCTCTGCACATCTTCTTGGCAATATGATGCTTCAAGATATTTGAAGGTATATGTTAACATGGGAATACATGAAACCAGCTTTGCTGGTTGATCTCTACGCCCCAAGTGTCATAAGAACTCAGGGCCAGGTTTTAAGTAAGAGATGCTCCAATGGTAGTTTCATGGGATTCGGCAGAACGGCAGGTAAAGGGGAACACTTCAGGTTTGTGAGGAGCACAGGCTACTCAACCCAAATACCCTTGTAGAACGGGGGTGTTTTAAGAAAGGTTTGCATTGCACACACAGGTAGGATAAGCAACCCATGAGTTTGTGAGTCTTAGACACGTGGCAGAGCACAGAGCTGGTGGGGCATGGGGATGTTGCAAGCCAACAACAGGAGTAAGGTCCAGGTCTTCTGGAGATGTTCCAGGGGGTGTCTGGAAGGTGAATTTCTGCAGGAGACTTGTGAAGAAGAGGAAGAGCTCCAATTTTGGCAAGAGTCTCACCTAAACATGCCTCTCCGACCTGTAAGGAATCACATGCATCAGAGAAACTGGGTTTGCGCAAAAAACCAATAGACAATCACGGACAAAGTTACAAGTTGAAGCTTGTAACTTAACCAGAGAGGTTAAAAAATTTACAGCACCAGGGACAAACAATACTATCCAATTAGAATCATTCACCACCCGCGACTCCAGAGGAGTCGTTTATGTAATTCAATGCAGCTGTGGCCTATGGTACGTAGGGAGCACAGTAAGACTGGTTAAACAATAATATTAGAACACAAAAATTGCATTTTAGACAAGGTCATGGAAGCACCCCTTACCTCTCATTTTGTTGAAGCAAACATAAAGCCACTGATTTTAAATGGTTTGCCATTTCTAAGCATAACCTCCCTGAGATTAATGAAGATATTTTAAAAAATAAATTACACCAGAAGGAATCTTATTGGATTTATAGGTTTGGGTCTCTAGCTCCTACAGGTCTTAATCTCCATATTGATTATAGTTCTTTTTGTAATTGAGTTCTATATGTATTGGCCTTGCTAGATATATTTATATCTTAAGTACTCATTATCTCAGTTGTAGTAGTGTTGTATTAGTGTACTGCCCCTTTAAATAATTTCTTGTTTTTGTATTTAATCCTGAGAAACCTTCAGTTTGTATTAGCCTTTGCCAGAGTGATGAACGTTAGAGTTGCTGGAGCTTTTTAGCCATGGTTAAATTTCATTATTCTTATTCTCTGTCAGTGAGTATCTTAAATTGTCACATTAATATCCTAAACAAAATAAAATAAAAATTCTTTCCAGTAGCACCTTAGAGACCAACTAAGTTTGTCTTGGTATGAGCTTTCGTGGCATGCATACCAAGAACAAACTTAGTTGGTCTCTAAGGCAGTGTTTTTCAACCTTTTTTGGGCAAAGGCACACTGTTTCATGAAAAAAATCACGAGGCACACCACCATTAGAAAATGTTAAAAAATATTAACACTGCTCTAAGGTGCTACTGGAAAGAATTTTTTTATTTTATTTTGTTTTGACTATGGCAGACCAAGACGGCTGTTGTTCAGTCGTTCAGAGTCGTGTCCGACTCTTCGTGACCCCATGGACCAGAGCACGCCAGGACGCCTATCCTTCACTGCCTCCCGCAGTTTGGCCAAACTCATGTTAGTAGCTTCAGAACACTGTCCAACCACTCATCCTCTGTCGTCCCCTTCTCCTTGTGCCTCCATCTTTCCCAACATCAGGGTCTTTTCCAGGGAGTCTTCTCTTCTCATGAGGTGGCCAAAGTACTGGAGCCTCAACTTCAGGATCTGTCCTTCTAGTGAGCACTCAGGCTGATTTCTTTGAGAATGGATAGTTGATCTTCTTGCAGTCCATGGACTCTCAAGAGTCTCCTCCAGCACCATAATTCAAAAGCATCAATTCTTCGGCGATCAGCCTTCTTGATGGTCCAGCTCTCACTTCACGTACATTACTACTGGGAAAACCATAGCTTTAACTATACGGACCTTTGTCGGCAAGGTGATGTCTCTGCTTTTTAAGATGCTGTCTAGGTTTGTCATTGCTTTTCTCCCAAGAAGCAGGCGTCTTCTAATTTCGGGACTGCTGTCACCATCTGCAGTGATCATGGAACCCAAAAATGTGAAATCTCTCACTGCCTCCATTTCTTCCCCTTCTATTTGCCAGGGAGGTGATGGGACCAGTGGCCATGATCTTAGTTTTTTTGATGTTGAGCTTCAGGACCATATTTTGCGCTCTCCTCTTTCACCCTCATTAAAAGGTTCTTTAATTCCTCCCTCACTTTCTGCCATCAAGGTAGTATCATCAGCATATCTGAGGTTGTTGATATTTTTTCCGGCAATCTTAATTCCGGTTTGGGATTCATCCAGTCCAGCCTTTCGCATGATGAATTCTGCATATAAGTTAAATAACCAAGACGGCTACCCACCTATTAATATCCTAGTAAGCTTTATGAAATGTTGATAGAGTGTATTGTTGTTGCTACCAAGATGAAATCCGTTCCTTTGAAGAAACTGTACCAGTGAAACAGGGAGACCTCAAGCTAGCCACCTGTCAGAGGACAGATGAGGACGTTCGAGAGACTTGCTGTATACACCGTATCTATGAGCATTCATTGTACAATCACTCTACAGCACATAGGATTGCATATGGAACTTTGCACTTTAAGAGTTGATTATATTTGGAAAGTATGCCATAGGCTACGCCTTTGAGGAGATACTAGTAGATATGTATTAAGTTATGCCATTTTCTGTCAATTTGTTGGTATAATATAGTTTTATAGTTCATATTTCAGAAAATTTTCACAGTTTTGTGTATTTCACATTGGAGAAACTGGGTTTAGCAGTTGCTTAATAACATCCCAAATACAGTGGTACCTCGGTTTAATAACAGCCCTGTTTCCGAACGATTCGGTTAATGAACCTCCGCAAAACCGGAAGTAGTGTCCTTGTTTGTGAACATTACCTTGGTCTAAGAACGGAATCCAAACGATGGAAGGGCCTCATTAGGGAAAGTGCGCCTCGGTTTAAGAACGGTTTTTGGTTTAAGAACGGGCTTCTGGAATGGATTAAGTTCATAAACTGTACTTTTAAGTAGACTGAAATGTAGCAATAAAATAATAGCTAATGGTGCCCATCTTAAAAGAATTGTGAATTCCCAATATGAGCCGTCTTGCAATGCTGAAAACTGGGGGGAATGGGGATCTTTTTCAGCCTGAGGGCCACATTCCCTGGTGAGCAACATTCCAGGGTCCACAAACCAATGGTTTCCAGATCTGGTGGCAGAAATGGCCACCAGCAACTGATGTGATCCTTACCTTTGCATGATAGACTACATTCTAGGTATGTAAAAATGTCGGGATGCACCGGGGGAGACAATGACTCCTCAGCCATGACTCAGGAACATGTCCGTTCACCTCCGTGCAGAGTCTCCGACGTTTTAACGACCCGTTGCTTTTGAAGAAGCACCGGGCACGCTCCTCCCGTGACATGCAGAGTAAATCCAAAGAACTGCACAGTGGCAATAACAGAAACCCAACAAAAAAAAAAAAACCATTCAGGTATACACAAAAGTTTAAAAACGTTACCTGCAGAGAAAGGCATGAAAGCATCTCTCTTTATGAATTTTCCTTCAGAGTTGAGAAAATGCTCAGGATAGAATTTATGTGGTTTCTCCCACTGAGATTCATCATGCAGCACAGAGGACAGCAATGGTATGATGTGAGTCCCCTGCAAAAGCAAAGCAAGAGCTATTTTAAAATAAAGCATATGCCTCTGGTACAATAAATAATAATATTTAGGGCAGGAGAAATGAGATTGAATTCATATGAGAAATGTCTTTAGTTTTAAAACCATTAACGTATAAACCATGATCTCCCACCAGAAATGGTTTATTTTCCAACCTTGTGCTCCTTTCCATTGAGATCTGTTTAATGGGTTAAATGCTTGACGGCTTCCGAAGGGTAGATTGCATGCTTACAGTGCAATCCTATACAGTCTGCTCAGATGAAGTCCATGGGGCTTAGTCCCAGGAAAGCCTTAAAATATATTGTGACCAGTAGGCAGCAGTTCAATCAAACTGATCACCTTTGGAATGAAGTACCCATTGAGGGTAACATCAGTAGATGTGGCATGTGGCAGGTTGGTTGGGACGATATCAGCAAATCTCTGGATCTCATGGACCACGGCATCTGTATAAGGCATTTTTGTGCGGTGTTCAATCCTTGGCTGAGAAGATCCCACAACCTTTGCAATTTCTTCTTGGACCTTTACTGGGGGAAACAAAAAGGAAAAAAAAAACATTCATTTTTCTGCTAAGATTCTCTTTGACTTTGGTCTCTTAAAAATTATCTCTGAAGCATAAACTGTCACAAACTGGTTCTACAATTCCCTAGGCTCACAAATTTAATCCCTAGACAAAGGTATTTTTAAACAGGACAAACAAACATTTTAGCCAATAACCTGATATACTGAGGGAGAGCAATGCATTCAGGATGCTTACTGAAATATCACTGCTGGAATTTCCTGAGGTGGTATCTTTTACATATAAAGGCAAGAAAAATTTTGGAGAAAATATGGGGGGAAGTTACCTGGTCAAAGAACATTTGGACAGATAGCTGGACAGGAAGGGGAAGATTCAACAGAGGTGGAGGTGAAAGAGAAATCAATATGGAACAAGATGGCTTTGAAAATTCTAACTTGTAATGTAAATAGGCTAAATAATAAGACTAAAGGGAATGAAATTGAACATGTAAAGAAATTAAACTTGGATAAATAAAACTTAAATAAAAGGTTGGGAAAGGACTTTGTACCTTCTGATATAATGTAATGTGTATAAAACCAGAGTTGGACCCAAAACAATTATTCAAAGATGAACAAGGAAGAATATTGATAACACAGATACCATCACATGGAGAAAAAGTATTATTAATTGGTGTGTATGCTCCTAATGAAAAAAAAACCCAGATTTTCCAAAGAGGCTAGAAGAAACATTATTTGAACATTTGAATGAAAATATGATTTTGATAGGCGATATGAATGGTGTAGCCTTCCTAGATTGAGACAGGACTATAAGAAAAAAAATGAAACAAAAGAAGGTAAGCCACCGAATGCCTTTTTTAGGATGACTGACAATTTAAGTTTAATTGACATTTGGAAAGAAAAACACCCACAGGACAATGTACATTTTATTCGACCTGCGAATTATTCTGCAAGCTGAAAAAAACCCTCTATGGACTTCCAAAGATTTTTATACTAAGATAAAGAGGGTGGAGGGGACGCCTAGGCTAGGGCTTGCTGATCAGAAGGTCGGCAATTCGAATCCCTGTGACAGGGTGAGCTCTCGTTGCTCAGTCCCAGCTCCTGCCCACCCAGCAGTTCGAAAGCACGTCAAAGTGTAAGTAGATAAATAGGTACCGCTCCGGCGGGAAGGTAAATGGCATTTCCATGCGCTGCTCTGGTTCGCCAGAAGCAGCTTAGTCATGCTGGCCACATGACCCGGAAGCTGTACACTGGCTCCCTTGGCCAATAAAGCGAGATGAGCGCAGCAACCCCAGAGTCATCCGCAACTGGACCTAATGGTCAGGGGTCCCTTTACCTTTAAAGAGGGTGGAAATTCTACCAAGAACATTATGAGACTACAACTCTATAATAGTGGATTAAGAACAGGGACAAGTTTCCCGATGAGATGGAGACTAAATGAAAATTTATTAATTTATTAAATTTATTAAATCAAGAAATATTAGGAAAAGGGGGCAAAAAATTTAAAGGCTCATTTTGAAATTAATTTAAACCAAGAGTCAGATTTAAAGGTGGTATGGGATGTGAGTAAAGTGGTAATTGGGGGGGGAGGGTTACATAGCAAAAGCACATACCAAAGAATATAAGAGCAGAAAAAAAACAAGAAATTTTAGAAGAAATAAAAGGCAAAGAAAAAAAAATTAATAAATTCCCCCTCGAAAAGAAACAGTATATCACGATGATTGCAATTGCAATATTCAATGATAATAACCAAAGAAATAGAGTGGGAAAGTGTTCTAAATATTTAAACAGAAACACTAAAAACTGAAACCTGTTGGAGACCAAAGCACCACCTGGCTTTCACCTTTGGAGAATTTAAATTAAAATAATTTAAGGTTTTATCAGAGATGTTAACAACATGGTTACAATATCTCATTTGAATGAAGTTTTAAAAAGGTATGAAGCAGGATTTTGGAAAAACAAAACACTATAAAGAGACCTGTTAAACTGTAACGTTAACGTGATATCTAAAATGTAAAGATGTTATTGGGATGGGAGACAAAAGACAAACAAGTGAAATCTTCAATGATATACTGGGCAAGAGATATTATTAATAATATAAACATGGATGTATGGGCAAGTTTATCGAACGTAGATATAAAATTTACAGCATTTTATAGTTTAGAGACAACTTTATGAAAATGTTATATAAATGGTACCTAACACCTAATAGATTGGCTAAAATGTATAAACCCAAATTGAATATGTGCTGGAAACGTAAAGAAAAAAGTAGCCTTTTTCATATGTGGTGTCTAGTAATAAAGTTAAAGCTTACTGGGAAATGATATATAATGTTTTAAAAAATAATTGGCTTTTCTTTTGGGAATTTTGGAATTGTGAACTACCTAAACAGGAACGAAAGGAATGGAAATGATTCATTGAGTATTTACAAACAATCTGTAAATATACTAAACCTGGCAGGATTAATGTAAAAGCCTTCAGTTTCAATATATATGGGATATATATGGGAATATATATCTAAATGAATATGTTGAGATAATTTGGAGTATTACAGGAAGATGAAATGAAATGAAATGTAAAGAACCACAGAAAGGGAAAAGGGAGTCCAGGTTGAAATGTTAATCTTATGATATAAATATAAATATTTTCTCTCTCTAATAGTTACATATAACTGGAATTAAGATATCTCAGAATAATGGGAGCCAACCCAATTAAAAACACTCACTCTGAATTTCAGGATATTTCATCATTAGTAACATCCCCCAGCGCAATGTGGTAGAAGTTGTCTCCATGCCAGCACCAAATAAGTCGGCCACAACACTTTTTAAGTTTTCGTTGTGGAAATATGCATTCGTCTTGTTCTTCTTCCCCTCCTGGGTTGTCAAAGAGTATGAACTGGTTAAAACGAATGGGGTGAGAAAACTTCACATGCAAAGATAGAAATGAATACCTGACAGGACCTGATGATTCAAAGTATCATTTGCACATCACCCCAATCGCTGAGCAGTGAGAGATTCCAGGTTTTCCAGACTATGCCATCATGATGATATAGGGTTTATTTACACATATATACAACCCGAGCATAAGATAGAGGGGCTCAGCATTAACACCCCAAAACGTCTGGCTTATCTATAGTCACGGCTGTTGTTCCCCATCTACCAGCTAAGAGAGGAGGTCAGCGAAGCTTGGCAATCCAGCTCCTCCTTCTCTGATACCCATAGTGGTGCTTAAGAAGAAGAAGAAGAGTTTGGATTTGATATCCCGATTTTCACTACCCAAAGGAGTCTCAAAGCGGCTCACATTCTCCTTTCCCTTCCACCCCCACACAAACACTCTGTGAGGTGAGTGGGGCTGAGAGACTTCAAAGAAGTGTGACTAGCCCAAGGTCACCCAGCAGCTGCATGTGGAGGAGCGGAGACGCAAACCCGGTTCCCCAGATTACGAGTCTACCACTCTTAACCACTACACCACACTGGCTCAGCCAGTGCTTAACTTGCAAACACTAGTGGAGATCTGAATTCATGGTTAACATAAAGTGTTGTTTTCTGCTGACATATATGGTTCTCAGTTGAACATCTTTCATGTATTCACTCAAAGTCTAAAATGGCAAAATGACACAGAAATACCACATATTAATCTGGAACTGTTTCATTAAACTGAGATAGACAATGTGGTGCCCTCCATATTTTGGAGACTGCTACTCTCTTCAGCCACACTGTCCAACAGGAAGAGTAATACCTATAGAGTTGCTGGTTGTAATACCTTCCTGTCCCAATGGGAGTCAGAGGGGAGTGAAGAGAGGAAGGAGAAAAGGGAAGAATCTTAACTGTGGTGGTTAAGAGGGATGAGGATAAATACCAGGCCTATTGCCAAAGAGGAAATGATTTCCTACTGTGGAATAGCCTGCCTCACATAAGCAGCATACTTAAAACTAATTAAGTCCCAGTCTGACTGCACTGGCTGCAATACTTCAAGGACTACCTCTCCCCATATTGACCCGGATCCTGCGATGATCACCTGAGGCCCTTTTCCTTGTGGTTCCTCCACAACAGCAATGGAGGGTGGCAACATGAGAACGGGCCTTTTCTGCAGCAGCTCCCCATTTGTGGAATGCTTTCCCCAGGGAGGCTCAACTAGAATCATAGAATCCTAGAGTTGGAAGAGACCACAAGGGCCATCCAGTCCAACCCCCTGCCAAGCAGGAAACACCATCAAAGCATTCCTGACAGATGGCTGCCAAGCCTCCAGTTAAAGACCTCCAAAGGAGACTCCACCACACTCCTTGGCAGCGAATTCCACTGTCGAACAACTCTTAATGTCAGGAAGTTCTTCCTAATGTCTAGGTGGAATCTTCTTTCTTGGAGTTTGAATCCATTGCCCCGTGTCCGCTTCTCTGGAGCAGCAGAAAACAACCTTTCTCCCTCCTCTATATGACATCCTTTTATATATTTGAACATGGCTATCATATCACCCCTTAACCTTCTCTTCTCCAGGCTAAATATACCCAGCTCCCTAAGCCGTTCCTCATAAGGCATCGTTTCCAGGCCTTTGGCCATTTTGGTTGCCCTCCTCTGGACACGTTCCAGCTTGTCAGTGTCCTTCTTGAACTGTGGTGCCCAAAACTGGACACAGTATTCCAGGTGAGGTGTGACCAGAGCGGAATACAGTGGTACTATTACTTCCCTTGATCTAGATGCTATACTCCTATTGATGCAGCCCAGAATTGCATTGGCTTTTTTAGCTGCTGCATCACACTGTTGACTCACGTCAAGTTTATGGTCTACCAAGACTCCTAGATCCTTTTCACATGTACTGCTCTCAAGCCAGGTGTCACCCATCCTGTATTTGTGCCTTTCATTTTTTTTTTTTTGCCCAAGTGTAGTACTTTACATTTCTCCCTGTTAAAATTCATCTTGTTTGCTTTGGCCCAGTTGTCCAATCTGTTAAGGTCATTTTGAAGTGTGATCCTGTCCTCTGGGGTATTAGCGACCCCTCCCAATTTTGGTGTCATCTGCAAACTTGATCAGGATGCCCTCAAGCCCATCACAAGTCATTGATAAAGACGCTTTCATTACAGATCTTTAGGCACCAGGTGAAACCATTCCCCTTCTTCCTCTGTGACCTTTTAAACTGTGTGGCGTGGGCTTTTTGTTTTTGTGTTTTTGTGTTTTCATGTTGCAACCACCCAATGATCTTCGGATGAAGGGCTATATAAACATGTAGTTAACAAGATGAAGAAGAAGAACAAGAACTACATGACTAAAGAGTAAGCTATTCTGCCATGCTTACCTCAATTCTGTTTCCACTGTATTTTGCTGCATTTTGTGATTTTTTAAATATCTCTGCCAGAGTTCTCTCACAAAACAGTAAGTGCCCAAAACTTGGATGTTAGCACCCAATAATTCTACTTTCTACCATTTCCCCCCATTGTACAAACTCCTACTCTCCCAAATGGCCATCCTGCCTATCTAAAAGTGGCTCAGCAGGACAAACTAGAAATAAAAAAAGAAGAGATTTTTTTTAAAAGAGAAAAGATGGCGGAATTATTAATTCTAAGCTCTTTATCACTTATACCTTAACCCTACAGGCAGTGTAGATTGAAAATTATAAGCAATTTCAGGCCTATATAAAGCTGCTTTAACTTTTCAAACTTTTCAAAGCTTTTAGAAATAATTTCCAACCTGTTATTTAGAACTCTGTCGTCACCCACCCACCTGTTTCCTTTTCTGGGTGCTAATTAATTGGTAAACAGAATCTCCAATTCATATTCATTTCCAACCTTAGTAATGGTCAAAAGAACTGAAGCCCTGATTTAAGGGTGATTTTGCAGTGAATGGGCCAATGTTTTATCCTTGCTCCAAGATGCCTCTCCACCCTCAAAGTGGCACGAGGCATTATCCCATCACTTGTATCAAAAGGGAGTCTGGCAACCATCACTTCTCATCACTGCATAATTATTTCTCTTGGCAGAAGCATCAGCAGCCGATGGTCACTCTGCCCAAATTCCACCCCTGGAAATTCATATACGCCCATTGGCATGTTTTCTTGATAAGGGATTTTTTTTTCCAGAAGTGCTGGGGAGCATGCAACCTTTGCCCCTGCAGAATCAAGTTCTGTAACACATTAACAATGGCTGATTATTGGAAAATGGTAGGAAGTATGCCAGGTTGGTCCCTTCTGAAATGAGACTTCCAGACTACTGCTTATGCATTCACTTGCAAACACGAATTGAAAATGTCAATGCTTATTCTGGGCCAACTTAAAGGACTCCATTACCTCTTGCTGTTGGATAAGAAATGAGTCAATGAAGCTCCTCTGGTCATTTTCATCCAGATCTCTGAGGTGTTTTATGAAGGTGGCATTTATGAAGGCAAACAGCTCATCTCTGTTTTGAATGACAGTCTTATGAGCCCCCAGAAGAAAGCCAAGAGCAGGAAACATGTTATACAGCTGAAAAGATATAAATGTGAAAAAAGAAAAAGAGAGATTATGAAAGCTCAGTACTGTACTCTCAGCTGAGTCTCTCGAAGCATGGCTGCCCAAATCCAAAACAAAGCTCTTGAATGGCATTTGGAATGGGGGGCGGGGTACCTCAGGGCAGCGTAATTTATGTGCAACCACGGGATAATAGGCTACGACAGTTCTCCTCTGGAGGTTCGCCTTCAGAGAGGGAGATCTGCCCTTGGAGGCCCCTTCTCAGCCATCATGGAACCAACTATCACTTGTTCTTCCTTGTCCTTGGAGTCCGATGGCAGTGAGGCCAGAAAGGGTGTGTGCCAAAGAGACTTTGTGATAGTTATGGGATGACTGTGCCGTGTGAGTTTCTAAATACTTTGAATCACCAGCAGGTTTCTCAAGATATCAATATTCTGTTTTGTAGTGAATCCTGAACAATATACAATAAACAGATTGCCCTGCCCACTTGCATACATGTATTACAATCAACTGTTTGTTTTTTATTGGAAAATAGATTACCGTGACTGAAGAGCTTCGAAGCTGGACATTTTCATTGACCAACTTCAGAAGTCTTATGTATGTGGGATCTTCATAATCAAATCGCTTGTCTAGTAGTATGGCCACTATAATATTGGCAACAGCTGCATTCATAATTGTGGTTGTCTCAAATGGGTTTCCTATACATAAATAGGACAGTTAAACAAAAATATTCTGTTTAAAATGAGGAGTGTGAAACACATAGGAGTCAAGTACAACATTCCTAGAATGGACATGCTAGGGTATGCTTTCTACCAGCCAGCCAAAAAACTTCCTGCTTCCTCCTGAGCTGGGACAAACTTCCTCTGCATGTGACTAGATGTGGGTGTGGCCTAATCTGGGTTAGGAAATCACACATCTTCTTTTCTTCTTCTCCATTTTGTTTTTCTATGTTAGCAAAAGTGACTGCCTGTCCGCAGATACTTGGGACTAACTCCCTTATGGGATAGTTCCACATGTAATATATACATTGGCAGCCTAAGTCTGCCTTCATGGATCCAACTGTGAACTGAATGAATGTGAGTAAACTACTTTTATATTGACTTTAATAAGATTGTCGTGTCTATTTTTAAGAGGGAAAGGAAGGGATCTTACCAGGAATCTTATATAAAGAGGCTCAGATGCTGTGCATTTAAAGGGGAATGTTTAAACTCGGCTAAGATATAGAACTTGCCAACGCAAGTTAGGGAGGATATCATTAAACAATATATCCTCTCTTGCCTCCCAGAACATCCCCACAGAAACTCCAAGTATGTAAAGGGCATTGTTTTTAAGTCTGCTCTTTGTTGCCTTAAGTCCCCACTGTCAGCTTACCTATGTGGAGACCTCATTTATCTAGAAACTGATCCTAAGTGCTGCTGGATGTGGCCATAGCTGTGCTAAGAAATGCTTGGAAGTCACAGGAGATATTGCAGTACAATCTGTACACTACAGGAACAGACCAATTGTACGGAACCCTGGGATCTGTACTACTGGAAGTTAGGAATATGTAACAAAATAGTCTTGGCACCTTTAAACTATGGTAGTGTAGCTATGCTCCAGGGGAAAACACCAACCCACCTTCGTAAGATTCAAATTTCTTTATCAGGACACCACATTCCTCAACAATTTTTTCCTCTATGGTCTTCTTTCCCATTCCGTAGTCCCGCAATGTGCTTATAGCAAACCGTCGCATCACTTTCCAGTTCCCACCATTAGACAGAGTTACACCTAAAGTGACGGGATGAAAGGTTTCATGTCTGCATGGCCATTGAACAAAGAATCAATAAATTGTGTTCTGCATTTCTTCCATGGAACTGAGAATGGACCCTAGCTATTCTCCCATTCAGACTCAGACTTCTGAGCTTTGACAAAGTAGCTGGTAGATGTGCAATCAAAGCATGACCTGAGAACACACTGATCAATATTCTGCATTGCAAAGTGTAGGATAGAGTGGAGGGTGTTTTTTACATATCAAGTGTCCCAGCAGAACTCAGCTTGTTACTTTGTATTCCATGGACCGACATTATGCCTCCTTCATTTTTCCTCTCTAATAGGCTGGGACAGAAAATGGTCAGTCAGTTTTCCCTTGGTGTGTGGCATTACTTTTCTGTGTGACTATTATTCACAATTCACATGTGACAACTACAGTGGTACCTCGCTAGACGAAAAGCTCGCTAGACGAAAGGCATTCGCTAGCGAAAGGCTGTCTCGCAAGACGAATTTTCCTATGGGCTTGCCTTGCAAGACGAAAATTTCCACGATTCCCCCCCCCCGTCAAACCGCTATTCCCCCGTTGGTGCTTTGCAAGACGAAATTTTCGCTATACGACAGCACTCACAGAACGAATTAATTTCGTCTTGCGAAGCACCACTGTATTACATTCTCCTGTCCCATTCTCCCCCAGCTCTACAATGTGACTGTGTCAAAGGCACTGAGGTTGGTTGAAAAATTCACAAGGATTTCACCACAAGAAACAATGGATTTCGCTAACTTGCTTTGCAAATGCTCATCTTACAAACCATTTCTTGGGGAAAGATTGTGTTCACCGGGACCAGTGAGTGTCTGCAAGCATTACCAGTTACAATAGAAAGGGAAGTGCCTCACCAAAGCCTTGTGCAAACTCTTGAAATATTGGTATGATGGGCCTGTCTGCAAATGCGTCCGCCTGATTAACCAGAGCCTCCTTTACTGTCTCATATCCTGTCAACACCACAATTTTCTGGGGTCCCATTTGGATGCTGAAGACAGGGCCATACTGCTTTGACAACTGGAATTCAACAGAAGAAAAAGTGAGAAACAGAGTTCTGGCGTACCCAAATAATATTAATGTAAATAATCTCTGACACAACCAAGACTGCATTAGCTTGCACTGTGGTCTATAACCACAGAGCCTAGGGCTTGCCAATCAGAAGGTTGGTGGTTTGAATCCCTGCAATGGGGTGAGCTCCCGCTGTTTGGTTCCAGCTCCTGCCCACCTAGCAGTTCGAAAGCACATCAAAGTGCCAGTAGATAAATACCGTCGGAAAGGTAACTGGCATTTCTCTGGTTTGCCAAAAGTGGCTTAGTCATGCTGACCACATGACCCAGAAGCTGTCTGCAGACAAACGCCGGCTTCCACGGCCTATAGAGTGAGATAAGCGCCGCAACCCCAGAGTCGTCCACGACTGGACCTTTACCTTTTAACAACTATTTTATACATTCCACAGAATCTAGTCGCAAAGTTTGACTGTTAGACTATTTTCAGTTTCCCCCCCCGAATAACAACTATTGAACTTGGTAGAAATTACTTCCATGTTATTGTGCCTTGGACCGAGCTAAAAACATATGACTTAAGCATAGTAATTTTGTGGAATGAATTCCCTTTTTGTATCTTTGCAAATCACCATGCAAAACAGAATCCAAATAACATAATGATAAAGTAAAAGATCATGGTCTATGCCACAATGCTCTTCAAGACATTTGCTACTAACAGCTGTAGCAGCAACAGTTGCTGGACTCATGATACAGCAGCTCAGCCCTTTCACCCACTTCAGTAGACTTCACCTTGGGAGCAGGGCTGGGGCGGGATAGAGCCCTCTCTAATCAAGTTGGATGGGATCAATTCAAAACTGTTTCCTCCAAGGATGTGGACAGGCTGCTTGGACAAGTGAAACTGACCACATGTCTCCCTGATCCTTGCCCATCCTGGCTCATAAAAGCTCTTTAGGTGGTGAATGTTTCCCTCTGTTAAAGAGCATTCCCAGACCCAATGAAAGTGGTGGTTATAAAACCGCCTATTAAAAAATAAATCTTTGGACCCGGCCAATATGGCCAACTGTCACCCAGTATCAAATTTTCCATTCTTGGGCAAGGTGATTGAGCGGGCTGGTTGCTGAACACCTGTAGGTTGCGGACCATTTGAATCCCTTCCAATCGAGATTCTTGCCTCATCATGGGACTGAAACTGCCGTGGTCATGCTGGTCAATGATCTCCGGCATGCTAGGGACAAAGGTGAAAGCTGTTTCCTAGTTCTGCTGGATCTCTCAGTGGCCTTTGATAGCATACTGCAAGAAGTAAGGTTACAGGGAACCAGGCAGAGGGCATTCTCGGTAGTGGCACCAGCCCTGTGGAACACCTTCCCATCAGATGTCAAGGAAATAAACAACTATCTGACTTTTAGAAGATACACCTGAAGGCAGTCCTTTTTAGGGAAGTTTTTAATGTTTGATGCTTTATTGGGTTTTGAATCTGTTGGGAGCCTCCCAGAGTGGCCAGGGAAACCCAACCAGATGGGTGGGGTATAAATGATAAATTATTATCAAATATTGTTATACAGTTGCGGCAGCACAAGTATTTGCTAGGAATGCTCAGAAAACAAGAACAAAAAAGGCAGTTATAAGGATGAAAGTGATTATACCTTTAATGGCACCTCTCAAATCTAGTTTAGAAAGATAGGCTCAAGGAGGAGGCTGGGCTAGGCAACGTTTGCATCGGAATTTTTGCATCCTTGAAAATGGAGGCAGAGTCAAATGTGGTTCAGTTCGACACTAGACATCTTGTTCAAATTACCAGTTATAAATTGCAACTCGTTCCTATGACTAATTATTGGGAAAGATAAGAGCAGGTTATGTAGCACACAAAGGGGAGATGAGATTTATAGGCTCTAAAAGAATAAAATGTATTATTATTCTTTCTACCCCACACATCTGGCTGGGCTGCCCCAGTTCCCTTTAGCCCTGCCATGGGAAGAACTGGAAGCTTTACCTTTAACATGGTTCTGTAAGGTCTCTTCAGATCCATGATGTGGAGATTCCCAATGAGAGGTAAAGGCCTTGGTCCTGGCGGAAGTTTTTGGGAGCTCTTGTTCCAGAAAGTGCCCAGTTTCAAAACAAAGGAAATCATAAGGATAAAGAGAAACAACGCTACAGTCGGCTCTGTCCAATCCATTTTGCTTCAGCGAGCAATTTTTTTTTGCAGTGGTGATAATGAAAGCTACAGTGCAGTTTGGTCAAGGACAATGTCTTGCAACTGCAGTGAGCAGCATATATATTATCCTAGATACTGTCTCTAGAAAATCATTAAACCATCCAGTGAAATGGAAAGTGTCTTGCTTTGTCCCTTCGATTTTGTTTTCTTCTCCCCAACTAATCAAAGCTATACATTAGATGATTTGCCTTTCAGTTTAATGATTACTCAAGTGGGTGGCGCTTACTTGCAGAAACTAATGCTTCCCAGAACAGTTTCAAACGCTCTTGAAGACTGGGAACTCAACACTCAGGATTATCTGTAAACTTTGTTTGTTACACTGGGAAGAGAGCAGCATTGTGAAATTATTTGCAGATGAAATTATTCAACTTTATTTAGGGACACCTGCATTTAGTTTGAAAGTGTCCAGTATTCCCCAAAATTTCTCCCATTGAAACACTCACAAATATTTTTCTTTTTGTGTGGCCAGGCAGAGTCCCCCAAACCCCATGCAGCCCTTGAGCGAAATAATGACACAAGACAACATGCTATGGGATTAAAATTGGCCACAACTTTATTAAGATTCAGATGTAGGGAGACCTTGGCTCAGGCATTGGGCATTTATCCTTCCCAGCCCCCCAGCCGGGGTTCTGGGTAACATCAGGGTTATCCAGCATGAGTGGGGAGTGGGCTAACTCTGGAGAACATATGTTCAAGCAGATAGCCTGTCCCGTTTTCCGCCGTTGGTGGGGGAGGACAATGACAATCTCTGGGCATATGGCCAATGCCATCCCCCAAGCCCCTTTAACGGGAACCCTGTTATCGCTGCCACACTGGGGATGTGGAGTCACTGCCCCACCCCATCCCCATTTAGGAAGATGACTATAGGATTCCGCCCAAGGCCTGCTACCGCCAAAGTTGTGATGAATTGCTACGGGAAAGGCGAAACCTGCCAATGCAGGGAAATTCCTTTCCGGCCCTTCAACAGCGGCCTTGGCATAGCAGTGCCTGTGTGCTTGTGTGCCTGTGGAAAAGAGGTTAACCTGTAAAGTAAGCGTTAATTGAGGGAGTGGAGGGTGGGCGAAGCTCTGGAGCCAACTGCTGCTTCTCAGGTAAGCTACACCCTCTATTTTGGACTGTGTGGTCCCTCCTCCCACCTGGCCAACCCCCTGGCAACACCTCCTCAGGCGGGATTGGCACCTGACTGGGGTAGGCGGAGACCACAGGTATCTTGCCCGGGAAGGTGGTGCCAGTCCGAATTGCCAGGTGCTGCTGTGGGATCTAAGGGGGCTGCGCATGACCACACAAAATGCACACCCCATTTGATGTGGGGGAAGGTCATTAGCATAGTTTTTTTCATTCTCATCCTGAAACTGTTTAACATGGTGGCATTAGGGTATATCTTTGTATACATTAGAGGATATGACATACAACAATAGGAGCAAGGAAGGATAATAACTAAACAGTGCATCCTCTCATGGGGCCCAAATCCATTTCTACAAAGGTTATGTGGCCCAGTTAAGACAAAATTCAAAGTATTTTCGTGGGAGTGTCTAGATTTTCTTAAGAGAGTAGAGAGATTCAAAGCAGACTTTTTTTCTATTTCCTAGTGCGGGGGTCTGCAACCTGCGGCTCCAGAGCCGCATGCGGCTCTTTTACACCTTTGCCGCGGCTCCGGGGCGGATACGCCTGTCCACTTTTCCAGCTGGCCAGTGGCAGCGGCCGCCCTCCAGCTGGCCGGTGGCCCGCCCTCCAGAGGCTGAGGGCGCTGCTGCTGTGCTGCTCGCTCATGCGTCGTGCCTTGTTTCTGCCAGCGCAGGCACAGCAGCAGACAGCAGCAGTTTCCCTCCGAAGGTGTGGCTGCTGCTGCTGGTGTGGAGCTGCTGCTGGCTGCTGCGTCGAGGCTACGACGAGGTAGGCAGCTGTGGGCTGGGCCATGGGCGGGGGTGGTGGGCGAGGGTGAGGGGGGAAGCCCTCTTTTAAAAATGGTCGAGGAAGCAGCGCCTGTTTCCCTGCCGCTGCCTCCTTCGCTCCTGGTTCCGCTCGCCTCAGACCGCGCTCTCGCGGGCGCGCGTCTCTCTCCGCCCTGGAGCAAGGCTGGGACTCGCCCTTGCCCGGGACCCGCGTCTCAGGAGCCAATGGGTGCACGTGTCGTGAGGGGGCTTGGAGGCGCCTAGGAGCCCAAGCACGCACAGCAGGGACGTGGCTGCTTAAAAAGGCTGCATGGAGAAAAAGGCAGTTGTGCGTTCTTCCGCAGCAGCGCCGAGCGGAGCCGCCGCCGGACCTCACCAGGCAAGGTTAGTCGCGTCGCCCCCGCCTTCCAGGGCGCAAAGCTGGGCTGGCTGGGCAGAAACTGCTGTCAAGCTCTCTGCCTGCCGTGGGCGGGGGGCTTTGCAACCCCCCAACGAGTCCCTTGGGGTGGGGGACTGGGACTGGGGAGGGGGAGTCCTCTGCCGCTTCCTCAGGTGTGTTGCTTAGGCTGCCGGGCGGAGCGCGGGAGCGCAAGTTGGCCGCCTGCGTCACGCCCTCCAGCTGTGGCCTCTCCAAAGTGGCCTCTCCAAACGTGCGGCGCAAAGAGGGTGCCTTTTCTTTGCCCCGGTTTGGTTGGGCAGCCTGTGGCTGGAGGAGATCTGGGGGATTCCTCCTCGGTGGCTGAAAGAGGAGCTTGTTCTCCCGCGCTTTCTTTTCTCCCAGTTCTAGGTCACTCGACCCACAATAGCACTTCTTTAGTCTCCTTGCCGCACGCGCTCTGGCAACTTTTCAGGCTCCGGCTTGCATAAAAACTGGGAAAGCTTTCTCTCGCTTCCTCCCCCCTCCCCTCTCATTTCCTTCCCCCCTCCCCCTGCGATGCTGCTCTCCAACCACCTACCTGCTTGTCACGAGTTTCGACCCCCCCCACTCCTTGGAAGGGTTTCATTATTGGAGCTGAGCTTGTCCCCTGCTGAGGTAAATGACTTATTGCTCTGCTTCGACCGGGGGGGGGGGGGGGTGGGCTGGTAAAGAAAACCAAACCTGCGTAACTTATGCAGAGGCAGAATTTACTAGGTGGGGGAGAAGCCCCTGTCGTGACTTCCAGGCATTTGGAAGCACGGACAGCCCACCAAAAAGAAAACTTGTGAAAATGCTTCCTTCGTGAGGACAAGGAGTAATAGGGGTGGAGATGGGCCGAAAGTCCAAAGGAAATGAATTCTTGAAGTGGGAGGATGTACTACGGAGGCAGAATAAAGGGCTGGTTCTCACAGAGACATGGGTAGGAAAATGACGCCCCAAAAGGTTGCAGTTTTTCCTCTGTCCTGAGTGTGTGTTAGGGGAGCCTTGACAAAGCACCTGTTGGCGTGGAAGAGAGGTCCTAACTTGGATCTGTGTTCATGTGCAAAATCTATCGCCATTGTCATTAAGGGGGCAGGGAACTCCCCTAAAAAGGTTTGAACACTATGAACTACTACAGCCACCTGTATGCAAGTCAGCACAAACATCACAGGCTTCTCTGGTGCAATTCTGTGCTTTATTTAGAGAGGAGGTTGGAAGAGGTGAGCATAGCCTCTGGTCTGGAATATTAAGGGTAAAAGACACTAACATTATTGTAAAAGCCAGCAGTCTTCAATTAGACATGGGACAAACATTTAACACAAGTGTGCAGTTGAGGACTCATTTTTTAAAACAACAACAAATCAAATATTTGTATGCTGTTGCAACCCACCTTGGATCAGGTTGTGACCTGGTAGTGGTCCCCAGGGTGGATAAAAATGAATGATTTAAAAAAAAAATCAATTTTTTTAATTTAAATCGGATTTTTTATATTTAAATCAGATTTTTAAAATAAAATGTAGTGTTATATTGTTTTAAATGTCGCAATGTTTTGCGGCTCCCAGTTTCTTTTTCCCCCTTCGGAAACGGGTCCAAGTGGCTCTTTTTGTCTTAAAGGTTGCAGACCCCTGTCCTAGTGAGACCATGGTGACTTCCACTGACTCCAGTGTAAAATGGATTAGCTCCGTCTTACCTCTCACAGTAGCTGGCAGAGAAGGTTTTGAGTTGGTTTTTTCGTGTTGGAGATTTAAGTTGATTTTGAATTTGACAGTTTCACCCATTTTTGTTTTTGATGTAACCAGTCAGAATTCCATTGATGAGGCAAGCCTTCAGCTACCCATTCATTCAGATACAGGGAGAAGATGGAAGATGGTTGTTATTCTAAGCCAGACGCAGAAAGTCAATGAACTATTTGACAGTATGGAGATGCCAAAAGGAAACCCAGTGGCCACATCTATTATGACAGACTTTTAAAGAACCAGGAGGAAACAAAGCCGTTGCCTGACAACCAGGGCCGGTGCTAGGGTTTTTTGTGCCCTAGGCGAGATCACCTTCGGGTGCCCGCCACGGCCAATCCCTAGCACCGGCCCTGCGGAGAAGCCCAATTTCGGGCGGCTCCCCCTCCTCCGCCACTCTGCCGCTGGCGGAGCGGCACCAGGCGGCGGGCAGGCTGGCCAGCGCCCCCTCCATTTCGGCGCCCTAGGCAACTGCCTAGTTCGCCTAAATGCACACGCCGGCCCTGCTGGCAACAACAAATACAGTTCAGAATCCGAATACATTGCAGCCACAGGAGTTAACATACCAGCTTCCTCAACCATTTCTCATAAGGCATGGTTTCCAGACACTTTTTCGTCTTGGTCACAATTCTCTGCACATCTACTTGGGAATATGATGCTTCAAGATATTTGATGGTATATGTTAACATGGGAATACATGAAACTCCAATGCTATTTGTGACAAAGCAGGCGCCAATTCCACCAGTAGGCTACTCAACCCAAACAGGGGTGTTTTAAAAAAGGCTTGCATTGCCAACACAGGTAGGCTAAGCAACCCAAGAACTTGTGAGTCTTAGAAACGTGGCAGAGCGCAGAGCTGGTAGGGCATAGGCGATGTTGTTAGCCCAACAGCAGGAGTAAGGTCCAGGTCTTCTTGAGATGTTCCAGGGGGTGGCTGGAAGGTGAATTTCTGCAGGAGACTTGTGAAGAAGAGGAAGAGCTCCATTTTGGCAAGAGTCTCACCTAAACATGCTCTCCGACCTGTAAGGAAGCACAGGCAGCAGAGAAACTGGGTTTAGCAGTTGCTTACTAACCTCACAAATACAGGGCGAGAGGCCCTGTGGAACATGTGTACTCTGTATCCACGGGGCATCTTTTAAAGGACTCACCTTTTACTTTTACTTTTTTTTACAAATAATATTTATTAGACTTTCCCAATTATAACCAAATTACCATCAAATTACAATACATGATTAAATTTTTCTCTCACCAAGAGGAGCATACCAAATAAACCCCCCTCTCACTAGGGTGAACAGTTATGATTTGCCAATTTAATCAATTCTAATACGCATATCATCTTAACCCCACGGACTTCCCCGACTCCCGCCCGTTGACTCCAACCTTAAACCTAATTTACAGTTATTACTGATTAATCCCCATAATATTTCCTCTCTTTCTTACATTTAATATTATTTCTTACAAAATACTTTTCCATATTGCAAATCCATTTCCTCATTTTTTAACTATCCTCCACACTCATTGTATTTCTAAGCTTCCATTATTTATTCCCCAATCTATTACAACAGCCTAATTAAAATTAAATTTACTTTCTTCCCCCCTTTATTCACCATTCATTTTAAGACCATATCATTGTCCATTACCGTTCCATATGTCGTACCATAGTAACAAAAGAATTTCAACAAAGTTCATAAGTTTTTCAACCCACCCCTACCCTTTCAAAAACCGAAATTCCAGAGTCCTGGGAAACTGGCTTGTACTCCATTCTTATCTCATATGTCCTTGAGAGTTTTTCAACAACCAAAGTCCGTACTGCCTTCCGCCGGACATTCTTTTTTTCCTACAGTTTTCCCATTTTTTCTTCTTGATGTTTTCTGCCTCCTTGTTTTTCCTTCTTTCCTCGACGGGTTGAATCCACCATTTTTTCCTCGGATTTTCTTCTCTTCATTGTAGTTTTCCTTATAGCTCTCACAAAAGGTCCTAAATTCTTTTTCCTGCACAGCTAAGTCCACAGCTGGTACTGTCCCCGTTAGCTGGTTTAGCTGATTAATTCCTTCCGTTAACTTGCACAAAAGTTCCAAAACTTTGAGTTTGAAATCTTTAGTCCATTTCCTTTTGGGCATCCTCAAAATCCATAAAAATCCATAAAGTCAATAAAAACCATAAAGTCCATAAGGTCAGTAAAGTCAATAAAGTCCTTAAAATCCAACAAGCTTATGCAGTCCAAATATTATTTCCAAGAGAGTGCAATATATCTTATAAGCTTCAGAAATTTCCTATTTACAAAGTCAATAAATTGCTTCGGAATTCAAAGTTACACTGCTTCCACTTTTTTCAACGTTAAGGGAACCGACTTCCGTTTTTAGAGTTCCCGAAACTTTCCGAATTTAAAATCAATTTTCGTATTTTTATCCCAATCGGTACTTACAGAGTCCAATTGACCGAATTTCTGAAGAATTTGGCGCTCTCCCCCGTCGGTACCACTACTTCCCGCTACGGGGCTAGCGATAGACCCACAGCCCCCACGCCTTCAACCTCGCTCGTCACGGCTGCCCTTACTAGGGCAAACCGGAGAGCAAGGGAGGCGCCCTGGGGGGCCTGCCGGATCCCATGGCACCAGGACTCTCCACCTGGTGTTTTTGGGGGGTCGAGGCGCAGTCTCGACACCCCCTTCCCCCGCAACGGCGGAGAAACCTCGGACACGAGGTTTCTCCTGACCGGCGAGGATGGCGCCAAACCTTTTACTTTGAAGCAGACTAAAATCCAGAGATAAAATAACATCTTAAAATAATTAGGAACTCCCAACACGAGACATCCTGCAATGCTGAATACCAGGGGTGGGGGTGTGTTTCTTTCAGCCTGAGGGCCACATTCCCTGGTGAGCAACATTGCAGGGCAATGGTGGCCAGATCTGGTGGCAGAAATAGCCACGGCAACTGATCTGATTCTTTCCTTTGCACAATCGGTTACATTCCAGGCACGTAAAAATCCCATTGACTAAGCACACACTGTGCAGGTATACACAAAAGGCGGGGGTAGGGTGAGGTGGGGAGTTACCTGCGGAGAAAGGCATGAAAGCATCTCTCTTTACGAATTTTCCTTCAGAGTTGAGAAAATGCTCAGGATAGAATTTATGTGGTTTCTCCCACTGAGATTCATCATGCAGCACAGAGGACAGCAATATTATGATGTATGTCCCCTGCAAAAACAAAGAAAATATGCCTCTGGGTTTGCAGGAGTAATGAGATTTGAGTTCATCTGAGAAATGTCTTTAGTTTGAAAAACTTTAACGTATAAACCATGATTATGTTCCTGTGATAATAGATCGATCGAAACACTTAAACATATAGTGCTTCAATGTCCTTTGGAAGAACTTATTGTTACCATTAATCCATAAATATCCTGGGCACCCGGCAGACTTTTATCTTGTTTTCTTATTGCAAGATACAGATCAGTATGTAACTCTTCAAATGGCAAAAAATTTAACTTCTGTTCCGACATATAAACGACGTAATGGTCTGCTGTTTGGAAAGTGAAATTTCCTTATAATTCCCACATTTAATTTTGTATCCTTATTATGGCTTTTATTGTCATTAATTTTTAAATTTAATGTTTGTATTTGTCTTAGTATTGTTTTATATGAGCTTAAAGCTGAAATAAAGTGATTGATTGAAACCATGATCGCCCACCAGAAAAGGTTTATTTCCCAACCTTGTGCTCCTTCCGATTGAGATCTGTTTAATGGGTTAAAGCTGATGCCTGACAGCTTCCAAAGGGTAGATTGCTTGCTTACAGTGGAATGCTATACAAGTCTGCACAGATGTTATCCACGCTGAAGTCCATGGGGCTTATTCCCAGGAAAACCTTAAAATATATTGTGACTAAAGGTAAAGGGACCCCTGACTGTTAGGTCCAGTCACGGACGACTCTGGGGTTGCGGCGCTCATCTCGCTTTCTGGCCAAAGGAGCCGGCGTATAGCTTCTGGGTCATGTGGCCAGCATGACTAAGCTGCTTCTGGAGAACCAGAGCAGTGCATGGAAACGGTGTTTACGTTCCCACCAGAGTAGTACCTATTTATCTTCTTCCATTGTGTGCTTTTGAACTGCTAGGTTGGCAGGAGCAGGGACCGAGCAACGGGAGCTGACCCCATCGTGGGGATTCATACCGTCGACCTTCTGATCGGCAAGCCCTAGGCTCTGTGATTTAACCCACAGCGCCACCTGTGTCCGTTATACTGTGACTAGTAGACAGTAATTCAGTCAAACTGATCACCTTTGAAATGAAGTAACCATTGAGGGTAACATCTGTAGTCGTGGCATGTGGCAGGACGATTGGGACGATGTTGGCAAATCTCTGGATCTCATGGACCACTGCATCTGTATAAGGCATTTTTGTCCGGTGTTCAATCCTTGGCTGAGAAGATCCAATAACCTTCGCAATTTCTTCTTGGACCTTTACTGGGGGAAACAAGATTACCTGTATTTCTTTGACTTTGGTCTCTCAAAATATTAATCTCTGAGTTCTCCGATTCCCTGGACCATGGGTAGGCAAACTAAGGCCCAGGGCCCGGATCCAGCCCAATCGCATTCTAAATCCAGCCTGCGGATGGTCTGGGAATCAGTGTGTTTTTACATGAGTAGAATGTGTCCTTTTATTTAAAATGCATCTCTGGGTTATTTGTGGGGCCTGTCAAGTTTTTACATGAGTAGAATGTGTCCTTTTATTTAAAATGCATCTCTGGGTTATTTGTGGGGCATAGGAATTCGTTCTCCACCCCCCCCCCCAAAAAAAATATAGTCCGGCCCCCCTCAAGGTCTGAGGGACAGTGGACCGGCCCCCTGCTGAAAAAGTTTGCTGACCCCTGACCTGGAGTCACAAATTTAATCTCTAGAATTTGACAAAGGTATTTTTAAACAGGACAAACAAACATTTTGGGCAATAACCTGATATACTGAGGGAGAGAAATGTATCCAGGATGATTATAAAATATTACTGCTGGGAATATCCTGAAGTATTAGCCCCATATTAGTTAATAGGTTGAAAACTGTATTAAAAAAGGTAATCCATCAAGATCAGGCTGGATTTTTGCTGGGAAGACAAATGAAAGATATTAATTGATATAATAGAATATTTAGTAGTGAGAAATGAAAAACAGGCAGCTTTAATGTTTTTAGACTCTGAGGAACTTTCCTGGGACTTTATATCTTTAAGGCTTTGGAATATATGGTTTGTGGAGACACTTTTATAAAAGGAGCGAAGGCAATATATACGGATCAATTAGTAAATAATGTATTGACTGAGAATTGTAAAAACTAAAGGAACTAGACAGGGTTATCTAGTTTATAACAGTTTTGGCACAAAGAATTTGATGTAATCAAGAAAATAAAGGAAGAAAAGCGGGAAGTGACAATAGAAATATAATATATATATATTATAAAAATATAAAATAATAAATTAAAAGCTTTTGCAAACAACATGGTGCTATTTGTTGAGGAACCAATAAAGTCAATTATGAAGGCACTGGAAGAGATTTTTAAAAAAAATAGAAATAGCAGGTCTTAAAATTAATAAAGATAAAACCAAATTCCTGGTAAAAAATATGAATGATGAGAGTAAAAATAAATTACAAAGTTTATCAAGCTTAAAGAGTGAAAAGAAGATTAAATATCTGGGTGTGTGGTTAAGAGCAAAGAAATAAATTTGTATAAGGATAATTATTTAAAAACCTGGAAAGATATTAAAATAAATTTGTAAATATGGAGTAGAATGAAACTTTCGTTACTGGGTAGGGTGTCAACCATTAAAATGAATGTATCACTGAGGATATTTTAATGATGATGATGATGATTATTATTATTATTATTATTATCTGAATTTATATACCACCCTATATCCAGAGGTTCACAGATTAAATCAAAATATAGAACCACAAAATACATAATCAAAATAAAAACAACCCAATAACCCCCCCCCCAAAAAAAACCCCACATAGAGCACTTTCAGAACAAAATACAGTGAAATTAGCCAACCACACAAGAAAGAGTTACTGAGGCGGCCATTTTGTTTTGTCTCTAGCATGATAATCTTTGCCACTGCCTGTGTAATATCATTAGACCTGTCATCCAAAAGATATTTAATATGTCATAGAGTGTTTCAATCAATACCAGTGATCAGCAAGACAGATGGTTTGAACAAATGGCAAAAAGATATTTCTAAATATAGGCTATCCGGCAAGGGAAAGAATAAGAATAAAATATAAAATATTGATAGATGCGAAAGAGAGAGGGCCGCATATGAGATTATGTTATGAAGCACCTTGTCTGTACTGTTTGAAAGAGTGATTGCTATTGAATAATCCACATATTTTAGATTTGGAAGGTCACGATTATATTTTCGGTTGGCACGCTTACTTCAGGAATGAAAAGGTGAAAGTACATAAAGGTTTTACAAACCATATAATCAGGAAAAAATATATAGAGTATGGGATAAGTATAAAAACCTGAGATGTAATCAACATGGTTACAATATCATCATTTGAATGAAGTATTTAAAAGGGGTATTGGGTTGGGGGTTGGGAAACAAGCATAACAACTAGAAAGAGACCTGTTAAACTGTAATGTTAAAGTCATATCCAAAATGTATAAGATGTTATTAGAATAGGAGACAAAGGATGAACAAGTGAAATCTCCAATGATACTCTGGACCAATGAATGCATAGGAAAGTTTATCGAGCATGGATATAAAATTTACAGAATGTTATAGTTTAAGAGAAAACTATATGAAAAATAATAATAATAATAATAATAATAATAAATAATAATATAATAATAATTTATTATTTATACCCCGCCCATCTGGCCGGGTCTCCCCAGCCACTCTGGGCGGCCTCCAACAAATACCAAAATACAATACAGAGTCACAAATTAAAAACTTCCCTAAACAGGGCTGCCTTTAGGTGTTTTCTGAATGTCAGGTAGTTGTTTATTCCCTTGACTTCTGACGGGAGGGCGTTCCACAGGGCGGGCGCCACTACCGAGAAGGCCCTCTGCCTGGTTCCCTGTAGTTTTGCTTCTCGCAGTGAGGGAACCGCCAGAAGGTTGGGGGTGGAGACGCTCCTTCAGGTATACAGGACCGAGGCCGTTTAGGGCTTTAAAGGTCAACACCAACACTTTGAATTGTGCTCGGAAACGTACTGGGAGCCAATGCAGATCTCTCAGGACCGGTGTTATGTTGTCCCGGCGGCCACTCCCAGTCACCAGTCTAGCTGCCGCATTCTGGATTAATTGCAGTTTCCGGGTCACCTTCAAAGGTAGCCCCACGTAGAGCGCATTGCAGTAGTCCAAGCGGGAGATAACCAGAGCATGCATCACTCTGACAAGACAGTCTGCGGGCAGGTAGGGTCTCAGCCTGCGTACCAGATGGAGCTGGTAGACAGCCGCCCTGGACACAGAATTAACCTGCGCTTCCATGGACAGCTGTGAGTCCAAAATGACTCCCAGGCTGCGCACCTGGTCCTTCAGGGGCACAGTTACCCCATTCAGGACCAGGGAGTCCCCCACACCCGCCCGCCTCCTGTCCCCCAAAAACAGTACTTCTGTCTTGTCAGGATTCAACCTCAATCTGTTAGCCGCCATCCATCCTCCAACAGCCTCCAGGCACACACACAGGACCTTCACCGCCTTCACTGGTTCTGATTTAAAAGAGAGGTAGAGCTGGGTGTCATCTGCATATTGATGAACACCCAACCCAAACCCCCTGATGATCTCTCCCAGCGGCTTCATATAGATATTAAAAAGCATGGGGGAGAGGACAGAACCCTGAGGCACCCCACAAGTGAGAGCCCAGGGGTCTGAACACTCATCCCCCACCACCACTTTCTGAACACGGCCCTGAACATATGAAAATGTTATATAAATGGTACCTAACACCTAATAGATTGGCTCAAATGTATAAACCCAAATTGAATATGTGCTGGAAACGAAAAGAGAAATAAAGTACCTTTTTCATATGTGGTGGTCTAGTAATAAGGTTTGTGATAACCAAACCTTATTACTAGACCACCACATATGAAAAAAGCTGGTCATCACAAACACTCTTTTCAAACAACACAAGAGACGAATCTACACATGGACATCACCAGATGGGCAACATCGAAATCAGATTGATTATATTCTCTGCAGCCAAAGATGGAGAAGCTCTATACACTCAGCAAAAACAAGACCTGGAGCTGACTGTGGCTCAGATCATCAGCTTCTTATAGCAAAATTCCAGCTTAAACTGAAGAAAGTAGGAAAAACCACTGGGCCAGTAAGATACAATCTAAATCAAATTCCTTATAAATACACAGTTGAAGTGAAGAACAGGTTTAAGGATTTAGATTTGGTGGATAGAGTGCCTGAAGAACTGTGGATGGAGGCTCGTAACATTATACAGGAGACAGCAACGAAAACCATCCCAATGAAAAAGAAATGCAAGAGAGCAAAGTGGCTGTCCAATGAGGCCTTACAAATAGCGGGGGAGAGACAAGCAAAATGCGAGGGAGATCGTGAAAGATACAGGAAATTGAATGCAGATTTCCAAAGAATAGCAAGGAGAGACAAGAGGGCCTTTCTAAACGAGCAATGCAAAGAAATAGAGGAAAATAACAGAATGGGAAAACCAGAGATTTGTTCAAGAAAATTGGAGATATGAAAGGAACATTTCGTACAAAGATTACCACAATTAAGGACAAAAGTGGAAAGGACCTAACAAAAGCAGAAGACATGAAGAATAGGTGGCAAGAATACCCAGAAGAATTATACCAGAAAGATATGGAGGTCTCATACACCCCAGGTAATGTGGTTGCTGACCTTGAGCCAGACATCCTGGAGAGTGAAGTCAAATGGGCCTTAGAAAGCCTTGCTAACAACAAGGCCAGTGATATTCTAGCTGAACTATTTAAAATTTTTAAAAGATGATGCTGTTAAGGTGCTACACTCAATATGCCAGCAAGTTTGGAAAACTCAGCAGTGGCCAGAGGATTGGAGAAGATCAGTCTACATCCCAATCCCAAAGAAGGGCAGTGCCAAAGAATGCTCCAACTACCGCACAATTGCACTCATTTCACACGCTAGCAAGGTTATGCTTAAAATTCTACAAGGCAGGCTTAAGCAGTATGTGGACCGAGAACTCCCAGAAGTGCAAGCTGGATTTCGAAGGGGCAGAGGAACCAGAGACCAAATTGCAAACATGCGCTGGATTATGGAGAAAGCTAGAGAGTTCCAGAAAAACATCTACTTCTGCTTCATTGACTACGCAAAAGCATTTGACTGTGTCGACCACAGCAAACTATGGCAAGTTCTTAAAGAAATGGGAGTGCCGGATCACCTCATTTGTCTCCTGAGTAATCTCTATGTGGGACAAGAAGCTACAGTTTGAACTGGATATGGAACAACTGACTGGTTCAAAATTGGGAAAGGAGTATGCTTATTTAACTTATATGCAGAATTCATCATGCGAAATGCTGGGCTGGATGAATCCCAAACCGGAATTAAGATTGCCGGAAAAAATATCAACAACCTCAGATATGCTGATGATACTACCTTGATGGCAGAAAGTGAGGAAGAATTAAAGAACCTTTTAATGAGGGTGAAAGAGGAGAGCACAAAATATGGTCTGAAGCTCAACATCAAAAAAACTAAAATCATGGCCACTGGTCCCATCACCTCCTGGCAAATAGAAGGGGAAGAAATGGAGGCAGTGAGAGATTTCACTTTCTTGGGTTCCATGATCACTGCAGATGGTGACAGCAGTCACGAAATTAGAAGACGCCTGCTTCTTGGGAGAAAAGCAATGACAAACCTAGACAGCATCTTAAAAAGCAGAGACATCACCTTGCCGACAAAGGTCCGTATAGTTAAAACTATGGTTTTCCCAGTAGTAATGTACGGAAGTGAGAGCTGGACCATAAAGAAGGCTGATCGCCGAAGAATTGATGCTTTTGAATTATGGTGCTGGAGGAGACTCTTGAGAGTCCCATGGACTGCAAGAAGATCAAAGCTATCCATTCTGAAAGAAATCAGCCCTGAGTGCTCACTAGAAGGACAGATCCTGAAGTTGAGGCTCCAGTACTTTGGCCACCTTATGAGAAGCGAAGACTCCCTGGAAAAGACCCTGATGTTGGGAAAGATGGAGGGCACAAGGAGAAGGGGATGACAGAGGATGAGATGGTTGGACAGTGTTCTCAAAGCTACTAACATGAGTTTGGCCAAACTGCGAGAGGCAGTGAAGGATAGGCGTGCCTGGCGTGCTCTGGTCCATGGGGTCACGAAGAGTCGGACACGACTGAACGACTGAACAACAACAGTAATAAGGTTAAAGCTTACTGGGAAATGATATATAATGAACTGAAAAGATGCTTAAGCTTTTTTTAAAAAAACCAGAAGCTTTTCTTTTGGGAATTTTGGGATCAGAACTACCTAAACAGTATATAAATTTATTTATGTTAGTAACCACAGCTGCAAGAATGTTATTTGCGTAAAAATTGGAGGAAGAAGAGGTCCCAACAAGAGAAGAATGGATACAGAAGTTAATTGACTATGCAGAAATGGTGAAACTTACCATGAGAATAGTAAATCAAGATAACCAGTTTGTTTTTTTTTAAAAAAGAAGGGAATGGAAATGGTTTGTTGAGTACTGTATCTACAAACAAACTGTAAACATAGTAAGACATTGGCAGGATTAATGTAAAAATGTAAAATGTAAAAACCTGCAGTTTCAGTATATTTATGGGATATATACGGCAATATATATCTAAAAGAATATGTTGAGATAATTTGGAGTATGCAGGAAAATGAAACGAAATGTAAAGAACCACAGAAAGAGTTGAAATGTTAAACTTATGAATGCTGTAATATATGTATATATAAATGAAAATTATAAATATTTTCCATCTCTAATAGTTACATATAACTGGTATTAAGCTATCTCAGAATAATGGGAGCCAACCCAATGAAAAGCACTCACTCTGAATTTCAGGATATTTCATCATTAGTAAAAGTCCCCAGCGCAATGTGGTAGAAGTGGTATCCAGGGCAGCACCAAATAATTCGGCCACAACACTTTTTATGTTTCCGTTGTGGAAATATGCATTGGTCTTGTTCTTCTTCTCCTCCTGGGTTGCAAAGAGTATGAACTGGTTAAAACGAATGGAGTGAGAAAACTTCACGTGCAAAGATAAAAATGAATGCTTGACAGGACCCGATGATCCAAAGTATCATTGCACATCACCCCAATCGCCGAACAGTGAAAGATTCCAGGTTTTCCAGACTATGACATCATGATGAAAGAGGGCTTATTTACACATATATACAACCCGATGTGAGGTTTTGGGGCTTATAGGGTTAACAAGCTCAAGATGACGTCACACGTCCGGGTATTTCTGCTGTAAACGGAAGCCTAGGTGAAATGTGACACATTTGTTTTCTGCCTATGATGGAGGGGCTCAGCATGAAGACCCCGAAAAGTATTGCTTCTCCATAGTCACAGCTGTTGTTCTCCATCTACCATCTAAGAGAGGAGGTCTGGGAAGCTTGGCAATCCAGCTCCTTCACTGATACTCATAGTAGTTCTTAACTCCTCAGCCAAAAGCCTTTATTTAGACCAGGGGTGGTCAACCTTTTTATACCTACTGCCCACTAATGCATCTTTTTTGATGGTAAAACTTCCTTACCGCCCACCAGTGCTCAATGGAAGGTGGATTCAGCTTGTGCCGTAGAACCCTCTAGCATCCAACTAGAATCCTGAAATGCCCACTAGTGGACGGTAGGGACTAGGTTGACAAACCCCGGGTTTAGACCAGGCATAGGCAAAGTCCGGCACTCCAGATGTTTGGGACTACAATTCCCATCATCCTTGACCACTGGTCCTGTTAGCTAGGGGTGATGGGAATTGTACATCTTGAGGGCCGGAGTTTGCCTATGCCTGGTTTAGACAAAGGAGCTAGTGGCAGTATTTAGGTGACACGTATATCGCCCTCATCTCACAAAGAAACTTGTCTGACGGATTCAACAATAGATTCCTCCATTAGAATTAAGCCTCACTGGGTACAAGATCCCCACAAGCTGGAACGTACGTAGGCATCATGCAGACTGATCCCACAAACCTGCAACAGAATTATGTGAATGTATACATGGAAGGCATCATTTCTGGTGAACACTTGTGGAGATCTGAAATCAAGGTTAACATATAAGGTTCTCAGTTGGACATCTCATAACATCTTTAATATATTTACTCATAGTCTAAAATGACACAGAAATACCACATATTAATCTGGAACTGTTTCATTAAACTGAGATAGACAATGTGGTGCCCTTCATATTTTGGAGATTGCTACTCTCTTCAGCCACACTGTCCAACAGGAAGAGTAATACCAATAGACTTGCTGGTTGTAATATCTGCCTGTCCCACTGGGAGCCTGAGGGGGGTAAAGAGAGGAAGAAGAAAAGGGAAGAATCTTAACTGTGGTGATTAAGAGGTAGGAGGATAAATGCTCTCCCCAGGGAGGCTCACCTGATGCTTTCATTATATTTCATTACATCATCTTCCTATCCCATTTCCTGTAGCCTATGGTTTTCCATCCTTTCCATCCTGTAGCCTATGGTTTTCCATCTATTTCCAAGAATGTTGCCAGAGGCTCAATAGCTTTCAATAGCTTTCCCCTCTAATTTCTTCCAGTCATTTTCCAAACCTATGAGGTGAGGGGCTTTTTCTGTCCGTTTGTTCATTTCAATTTGTTAACTAGAATATCTCTTTCTAAATCCAATCTCTGCCACCTCCAATCATCTTTTAACATAATTCCATCAATCTCTTCGGGCTTCACAACAGCTCATTTCATTTGTTTCACCCCTTCATACAGCTGTAAAGCTGTTGCCTTCCATTTAGGCAGGGATAAGTCCAAGTCTTTCCCCAAAGGTTCTATAGATTATTTCCTCTGCAATTGCATCTCTGATCTCTCCAAACTTCTATAGATTATTTCCTCTGCAATTGCATCTCTGATCATATCTCTCCAAAACTTTCTGCACATCTCATCTCTTAACTGTGTCAGCTGTTCATTAAGGCATTTTCATATATTTTCAAGAAGAAATGAAGGAGTCAGTGTTTTTTGCCATGATGGACATCCACCCCACTTGAGCATCTGTTATGCTGTCCTTATGATGCATAAAATTCACTTTTGTTTCTCAGTCAGCATAACACGGGAAAGACACGAAGAAAAGTTTTTTACAGGTAGTGTAGATCGAAAGTTAAAAGCAAATTAAGGCCTATGTATCTGCTTTAACTTTTCAAACACATCAGTAATTAGTTTAAGCTTTTAGAAATAATTTCCAACCTGTTAGAACTCTGTCATTACCCAACCACCTGTTTCCTTTTCTGGGTGCTAATTAATTGATAAACAGAAACTCCAGTTCATATTCATTTCGAATCTTAGTAATGGTCAAAAGAACCGAAACCATAATTTAAGGGTGATTGTGCAGTGAATGGGCCAATGTTTTTGTGTGGACAGGCGGAGTCCCCCAAACCCCAGGCGACCCCTGAGCGGAATAATGACACAAGATTACGTGCTATGGGATTAAAATTGGCCACAACTTTATTAAGATTCAGATGTAGGGAGACCTTGGCTCAGGCATTGGGCATTTATCCTTCCCAGCCCCCAGCCGGGGATCTGGGAAACTGCAGGGTTATCCAGAATGTCTGGGCATTGGGCTAGCTCTGGAGAACATATGTTCAAGCAGAGAGCCCGCCCCCCCCATTTTGCCGCCCCTGGTGGGGGAGAGCAATGACAACCTCTCGGCATATGGACAATGCCTCCCTCCAATACCCCTTTAACGGGGAACCCTGTTATCACTGCCACACTTGGGGCGTAGAGTCACCGCCCCCCCCCATTTAGGAAGATGACTAAAGGATTCCACCCAAGGCCTGAAACCGCCAAAGTTGTGACGAATTGCTACAGGAAAGGTGAAATCTGCCAATGCAGGGAAATTCCTTTCTGGCCCTTCAACAGCGGCCTTGGCATAGCAGCGCCTGAGTGCCTGTGGAAAAACAGGTTAACCTGTAAAGTAAGCGTTAATTGAGGGAGTTGAGGGAGTTGAGGGTGGGAGAAGCTCCGGAGCCCGGCTGCTGCTTCCTGGTAAGCTACACTTTCTATTGTGTGGGCTGGGTAGTCCCTCCCCTTACCTGGCCAATCCCTTGGCTACGCCTCCCCCAGGCGGGATTGGACAGTTAGCTGGGTAGGCGGAAACCCCAGGTATCCCTACTGGAGGAGGGTGCAGCCAGCCAAACTACCAGGTGTCACCCAGGAATTCAGGGGGCTACACGCGACCACGCAAACGTCACCCCCTATTTAATGTGGGGAGCGGTCATTTCCTTGCTCCGAGATGCCTCCCACCCTCAAAGTTTCCTCTCTCCTCTGGTGTGAAGAATGCCTTCTTCTGAGCACATGAGGCATTATCCCATCACACCTTGTATTCAAAGGGAGTCTGGCAACAATATTTATGACTTGATTACCTCTTATCACTACATAATTATCTCTCTTGGCAGAAGCATCAGCAGCCGATGGTCAGTCTGCCATAATTCCACCCCTGGAAATTCATATAAGCCCATTGGCATGTTTGCTTGATCAGGGAATTTTTTTCCAGAAATGCTGGAGAGCATGCAACCTTTGCCCCTGCAGAGGCAAATTCTGTAACACATTAACAATGGCTGACTATTGGGAAATGGTAGGAAGTATGCCAGGTTGGTCCCTTCTGAAGTGAGATTTTCTGACTACTACTTATGCATTCACTTGCGAATATGTCTTTAAAACATGAATTGAAAATGTCAACGCTTATTCTGGGACAAATTAAAAGACTCCATTACCTCTTGCTGTTGGATAAGAAATGAGTCAATGAAGCTCCTCTGGTCATTTTCATCCAGATCTCTGAGGTGTTTTATGAAGGTGGCATTTATGAAGGCAAACAGCTCATCTCTGTTTTGAATGACAGTCTTATGAGCCCCCAGGAGAAAACCAAGAGCAGGAAACATGTTATACAGCTGAAAGGATAAAAATGTGAAAAAAGAAAAAGAGACATTATGAAAGCTCAGTACAGTTCTCTCAAGCTGGGTCTCTCAAAGCATGGCTGCCCAAATACAAAACAATGTGCATAAATCGAATAAAAAAACCTGTGAAATTCCCTGAAACGAGAAGTAATCGACTATAATAAGGATTTTCTGAGAGAAATTAGGCTGAAACAAATTAGAAAAACAAAAAAAAACCACCCCAAAACTGTTGTGTCGTGGGTTCTGGTAGCAATAAGTCCAGCAACACTTCTTAGTGAACAGCTCTTTATTATAAGGGATAAGACAAGACTGGGGAATAGGGGGTAGGGAAAGCTCTATTTATAGACACATTGGGACAGAGGGAAAAAATACATTTTAGCGGGAACCAATAATATTCAAACTTTCCGGCGGGACCCAATCAGGCTGTGGATTGTGATTGTACTCTTCAAATTGACCAATAACATTACTTTACCCGGCTGACAGAATATCTTATTTAATACACAAAAAAAACTATAAACATTCTAATTCTGGTTAGACTTAAAGGAAGCAAATAACAAAACCCAGTGGCAAAGGGTTGAGGACCCAAATGTAAAAGTTCTACTTCTGCATCTTCAAAAAAGGTTTGGAAACCTAGACTGCAGAAATTGAAAAGGGGGGGGGGAGATCCAAATTAAGCTGTGTTAGCTTTTAAAAAGGATTCAAAAACTGGGCTGTAAAAGCTCCTATGATCTACATGTTGCAGATGTTTTGCTTCCTTTAAGTCTAACCAGAATTAGAATGTTTATAGTTTTGGGTTTCCTACCCTTTGCCTTCGAACTCTGGTCATTTTGAGTCTAGTATCTTCCTATTTCCTTCTGAGGAAACTGATAATCTCAGTGAAACGAGGTTTTGTAGGTAGCATCTCGTTAAGGTTTTTGATTGTTTCTTTAGTTAATTTGTTAAAGCTTATTTTTTTAGCCTTAAGTTTTTTGATTATTATTTTTGTGGTTTATTCTAATTTGTTTAAGCCTAATTTCTCTCAGAAAATCCTTATTATTGTCGATTACTTCTCATTTTAGGGAACTTCACGGTTTTTTAAATTCGATTTATGCACATTTCTATTCCCGCAACTGTCTTTGGTACTATTGATTCAAATACAAAACAAAGCTTTTGGATGGCATTTGGAATGGGGGACGGGGTACCTCACGGCAGCGTAATTTATGTGCAACTGCGGGATAATAGGCTACAATGGTTCTCCTCTGGAGGTTCGCCTTCAGAGAGGGAGATCTGCCCTTGGAGGCCCCTTCTGAGCCACCATGGAACCAACTATCACTTGTTCTTCCTTGTCCTTGGAGTCCCAATGGCAGTGAGGCCAGAAAGGGTGTGTGCAAAAGAGACTTTGTGATAGTTATGGGATGACTGTGCCGTGTGAGTTTCCTAAATACTTTGAATCACCAGCAGGTTTCTCAAGATATCAATATTCTGTGTTTTGTAGTGAATCCTGAACAATATACAATAAACAGATTGCCCTGCCCACTTTGCATACACTGTTATTACAATCAACTGTTTGTTCATTTTAATTGGAAAATAGATTACCGTGACTGAAGAGCTTCCAAGAAGCTGGACATTTTCATTGACCAACTTCAGAAGTCTTATGTATGTGGGATCTTCATAATCAAATCGTTTGTCTAGTAGTATGGCCACTATCATATTGGCAACAGCTGCATTCATAATTGTGGTTGTCTCAAACGGCTTTCCTATACATAAATATGACAGTTAAACAAAAATATGTAAAGGGCATTGTTTTTAAGTCTGCTCTTTGTTGCCTTAAGTCCCCACTGGCAGCTTACCTATGTGTAGACCTCATTTATCAAAGAAACTGATTCTAATTGCTGCTGGATGTGGCCATAGCTCGCCTAAAATATGCTTGGAAGTCACAGGAGTTATTGGAGTACAATCTGCACACTACAGGAACAGACGAAATATAGGGAACCCTGGGATCTGTGCTTCTGGAAGTAACACAACGTAACGCAATAGTCTTGGCACCTTTAAACTATGGTAGTGTAGCTATGCACCAGAGGAAAACACCAACCGACCTTCATAAGATTCAAATTTCTTTATCAGGACACTGCATTCCTCAACAATTCTTTCCTCTAAGGTCCTCTTTCCCATTCCGTAGTCCCGCAATGTGCTTATAGCAAACCGTCGCATCACTTTCCAGTTCTCACCATTAGACATAATTTACCTGCAGAGATGGGAAGAAAAGTTTCATGTCTGCATGGCCATTGTACAAAAAAATCAATAAATTATCTTCTGCATTTCTTCCATGGAACTGAGAATGGATCCCAGCTATTCTCCCATTCAGACTCAGACTTCTGAGCTTTGACAAAGTAGCTGGTAGATGTGCAATCAAAGCATGACCTGAGAACACAATGATCAATATTCTGCATTACAAAGTGGTTACATAGAGGGTGGTTTGTACATCTCAGGCATTCCAGCAGAACTCAGCTTGTTACTTTGTAATCCATGGGTGGACATTATGCCTCCTTCATGTTTCCTCTCTGTATAGGTTGGGGCAGAAAATGTTCAGTCAGTTTCCCCTTGGTGTGTGGCATTACTGTTATTCACAATTCACATGTGACTACTATTACATTCTCCTGTCCCATTCTACTCCGGTTCTACAATATGACTGCTGGGATGAACGTGGGAATGGGAAAGGTTTGCTTTAAATGTTCTCCATGTTTGTTTCTTCAATAGAGCCCCACTGATCCACGGTGGCACTGTGGGTTAAACCACAGAGTCTAGGGCTTGCTGATCAGAAGGTCGGCAGTTCGAATCCCTGCGACAGGGTGAGCTCCTGTTGCTCAGTCCCAGCTCCTGCCCACCTAGCAGTTCAAAAGCATGTCAAAGTGCAAGTAGAAATAGGTAACACTCCAGCGGGAAGGTAAACGGCATTTCCGTGTGCTGCTCTGGTTCACCAGAAGTGGCTTAGTCATGCTGGCCACATGACCCAGAAGCTGTACGCTGGCTCCTTCGGCCAATAAAGTGAGATGAGCGCTGCAACCCCAGAGTTGTCCACGACTGGACCTAATGGTCAGGGGTCCCTTTTCCTTTTCCTTTTCCTTTTCCTTTTCCTTACTCCACTGAAAGTCAAGACAAAACACACACACACACACACACAACCTGGCCTGGTCTATTCTTTTTAAAATTTTAACTTGATCTGCAGAAATCCACATGTGACACTTTCTGTGACACATTCTCAGTCTAATGCCTGCAGATACTCTGTCAATGTTGGCTGAAATATTCACAAGGATTTTCCCCACAGGAAACAATGGATTTCGCTGACTTGCTTTGCAAACACTCTTCTTTTGAACCATTTCTTGGGAACAGATTGTGTACACCTGGCGGGAGCAGTGTGTGTTTGCAAGCATTGCCAGTTCCAACAGAAAGGGAAGTGCCTCACCAAAGCCTTTTCCAAGCTCTTGAAACACTGGAACGATGGGCCTGTCTGCAAATGCGTCTGCCTGATTAACAAGAGCCTCCTTTACTGTCTCATATCCTGTCAACACCACAGTTTTCCGGGGTCCCATTTGGATGCTGAAGACAGGGCCATACTGCTTTGACAACTGGAAGTCAACAGAAGAAAAAGTGAGAAACAGAGTTCTGGCATACCAAAAGAATATATTGATGTAAATCATCTGTGGCAGAACCAAGACCGCATTAGCTTGCACATTTACCTAAGAGTAAAGACTATTTTATACATTCCACAGAATCTAGTAGCACAGTTTGACTGTAAGAGTATTTTCAGTTTTTTAAAAAAATAACTGCTATTGAACTTGGTAGAAATTTCTTCCATTTTATAGTGCCATGGACTGAGCTGAAAACATATGACTTAAGCATAGTAATTTTGTGGAATGAACCCCCTTCTTGTATCTTTCCAAATCACCCAGCAAAACAGAATCCAAATAACATAATGATAAAGTAAAAGAGAATGGTCTATGCCACAATGCTCTTCAAGACATTTGCTACTAATAGCTGTAGCAGTAACAGTTGCTGGACTCATGATACAGCAGCTCAGCCCTTTCACCCAGTTCAGGAGACTTCATTGTGGGAGCAGCGCCGGGGCGAGAGAGTTCTTGATTTCAGGAATTCCAATCTGTTACCTCCAAGGATGTGGACAGGCTGCTTGGACGAGTGAAACTGACCACCTGTTTCCTTGATCCTTACCCATCCTGGCTCATAAAAGCTCTGCAAGTTGGTGAATGCTTCCCTCTGTTAAGGAGCCTTTGCAGACCCACTGAAAGAGATGGTTTTAAAATCGCTTATTTAAAAATAAAAATAAAAATATCTTTGGACCTGGCCAATATGGCCAACTTTCACCCAGTCTCAAATCTTCCATTCTTGGGCAAGGTGATTGAGCGGGTGGTTGCTGAACAACTCTAGGCACACCTCTAGGATGAGGATGATCTGATTTTAGCAGACACCTGAAGCTGTCTGTTTTGGGGAAGTCTTTAATGTTTCATGTTTTATCGTGTTATTAAACTTTTTAAAACTTTTTTACTGTATTTAAATTTATACCTTACATTGTCAAAGAAAATTCACATTAAAAATTACATAAACAAAACATACACCATACATCACATATACTTTCATTTCCTTTACCTCCCACCCTCCCTAGTTCCCCTCCCTCTCCCACTGTTGCTTCTCAGCCTTCCCAATACAGCATTTATATCATCCTTTTTTCTAACTGCATGCCCTTATATCTGTTTGTTTTTTCTATATCCCAATTATAGAAAAAACTAATGAAATTATGAAAATCTTTGAAGAATATTATAAATTATTATATCAAAAAGAAGTGATACGGTATAGAGATATTGATGAGTTTCTGTTAAAGTACAAATTACCGGAATTAACATTAGAAAAAGTTATTATGAAATTACCCTAATAGAAATAAAGCAAACAATTAAAGAAATGAAGAAAGGGAAAGCACCAGGACCAGATGGGCTACCAATTGAATACTACAGGAGTTTAGAGGAAATTATACTGCCACCATTGAAAGAGTTAATGAATAACAGTCTTACGAATGGAGGAATACCAACATCGTGGAAAGAGGCACTGATAACGCTAATACCGAAAAAGAATGCTGATTTAGAACTGCCTAAAAATTATAGGCCAATATCGCTGTTAAATTGTGACTACAAAATTTTTGCTAAAATTTTAGCTAATAGATTAAGTAATACATTAGATGATTTAATACATAAAGACCAAGTAGGCTTTGTAAAAGGAAGACAAGCTAAGGAAAATATAATAAATATAATAAATATAATGGAATGCCTAGAAAATAACAGAGGAAAACAAGCCGCAATACTGTCATTAGACGCAGAAAAGGCATTTGACAGGGTCTTGTGGCAGTTTATGAGGAGAGTATTAAAAGAAATAAAACTAGGAGAAAATTTTGAAAGGGCAATCAAGGCTATATATGAGAGTCAAAAAGCAAGGCTAATAATAAATAACAAATTAACAGAAAGTATAAACATAAATAGAGGGACACGGCAAGGTTGCCCCCTATCACCGTCCTCTTTATAATTGTTTTAGAAATCTTGTTAAAAAATATAAGAGAGGATGATAAAATAAAGGGGGTGGTGATAGGGAAAAAGAAACATAAGATTAAGGCCTTTGCCGATGATATACTCATAACAACGGAAGATCCTCTAAATAGTATACCAAATGCATTAAACAAAATAAATGAATATGGTGAACTGGCAGGCTTGAAAATCAATTATGATAAAACAAACATGCTTGTGAAAAACATGGAAGATAGAGAAAAGAGAGAACTATAAGAACTTTCGGGGCTAAAAATTTCAAAGAAAATAAAGTATTTAGGCATTCAAATGACTACCAAAGGCATCGATTTGGTACAAGAAAATTATCTGGAAAAATGAAAACAAATAAGAAATAAATTGGAAATATGGTCTAAATTAAAAATTTCATTATTAGGTAGAATTTCAATTGTCAAAATGTGGGTATTATCTAAAATGATTTATCTATTCTAAAATTTACCATTGTTAGGAGGGACGGGGTATTTTAAGGATTGGAAGAAAGATATCTCTAAATTTATATGGAATGGTAAGAAGCCCCGAATTAAACATAAAAATTTAATTGATCATAAGGAAAAGAGGTGGGTTTGGGCTACCAGACCTAGAGCTCTACCACGATGCCGGCAGCGTTATCATGGATTAAGGAAGGGATGGAACTAAAGAACAACGACTTATTACATGGAGAGCGATGGGGCTAGGCTTTGGATGGCAACTGGTATCTTATGAAAGAAAAAATAAACAAACAAAATGTCTTTATGAATAACATCATAAGAAAATCACTTCATAGAATTGGTTAAATATAAAAGATACCTTGAAACCAAAAACACCCTGGTGGCTATCCCCCTTGGAGGTTGTGAGTGTAAAAAAAAATGAAATATGGATGTAAATTGGCCAACTTATAAAAATTATTAGAAGAAAGGAAGGTGAACTAAAGTTAAAAGACTATGATGCAATCAAAAAATATCTAAGTAGTTGGCTACAATATTTTCAAATCAATCAGAGATTTCATGAAGATAAAAAAAATTAGATTTGAAAAAGAAAAATCAAATTAGAAGAAATATTATTGGATAAGGAAAAAGGCCATATAAAATATTTAGATTACATATTGCTAAAATGGAGACAGAAACGAGCAAGTTAAGGAAGTTATGATAAAATGGGGGCAGGATTTGGGAAAACCAATTATGTTGGAAAATTGGGAAAATCTATGGAGGGGGGATAGCCATCTGACACCCGGAACTATGATATCAAAGAAAAACTTATTAAAGATGCAATACAGGTGGCATCTGACACCAGTCAAGCTGGCCAAAATGTATAAAAACCATGAATAACCAATGTTGGGGCTGTAAAAAAAGAAACAGGCACTTATATGCACGTGTGGTGGTATTGTGAGGAAATCAAAAAGTTTTGGGAGATGATATAAAAGAATTAAAGAAAATGATCAAATATTCATTTAAGAAAAATGCAGAGACATTTCTTTAGGTATGATGGCAAGAATATCCTGGCAAAAGACAGACTTATAATTATGTATGCTAACAGTTTCAGCAAGGCTATTAATAGCAAAAAATTGGAAATCACAAAGAGTACCAGTTAAAGAGGATTGGCAATCAAAAATATTGACATATTATAAGTTGGCATCAAAATATGAGGAACTAAAGGGGATAAGTGAAATGGAGAGAGAGAGAAATTGGAAGTCATTTAAAGATTATATTAAATTGTATGTTGAGAAAGCCGATCTCTTGGAAAAATGTTATCGTGTTATTAATCTGTTGGGAGCCACTATGAGTGGCTGGGGAAACCCAGCCAATGGGTGGGGTATAAATAATAACGAATTATTAAATAATATAATGATGATGATTACTCAGTTGCGACAGCACAAATATTTGGGTGTGAATGCTCAGTAAACCACAAAGATAGGCTCAAGGAGGAGGCTGAGCTAGGCCAAGGTTTGCACCTGCCCTTTTGCATCATTGAAAATGGAGGGAGAGTCAAATGTGATTTGACACCAGACATCTTGTTCAAATTACCAGTTATAAATTGCAACTAGTTCCTATGACTAATTATTGGGAAAGATAAGAGCAGGTTCTGTAGCACACAAAGGGAGATAAGATTTATAGGCTCTAAAAGAATAAAATGTATTATTATTCTTTCTACCCCACACATCTGGCTGGACTGCCCCAGTTCCCTTTAGCCCTGCCATGGGAAGAACTGGGAAGCTTTACCTTTAACATGGTTCTGTAAGGTCTCTTCAGATCCATGATGTGGAGATTCCCAATGAGAGGTAAAGGCCTTGGTCCTGGTGGAAGTTTTTGGGAGCTCTTGTTCCAGAAAGTGCCCAGTTTCAAAACAAAGGAAATCATAAGGATAAAGAGAAACAACGCTGGAATCGGCTCTGTCCAATCATTTTGCTTCAGCGAGCAATTTTTTTGCAGTGGTTATAATGAAAGCTACAGTGTAGTTTGGTCAAGGACAATGTCTTGCAACTGCATATATATTATCCTAGGTACTGTCTCTAGAAAATCATTAAACCATCCAGTAAATATTGTCCCACTTTGGCACTCCAATTTTGTTTTCTTCTCCACAACTATTCAAAGCTGGTTTGCCTTTCAGTTTAATGATTACTCAAGTGAGTGGTTCTTACTTGCAGAAACTAAAGCTTCCCAGAACAGATTCAAATGGCACTTGAAGACTGGGAACTCAACACCCAGGATTATCTGTAAATTTAGTTTGGAACACTGGGAGTAGAGAGCAGCATTATGGAATTATTTGCAGATGAAATTATTCAACTTTAGTTAGGGACAACTACATTTTAGTTTGAAAGTGTCCAGTATTCCCCGAAATTTCTCCCATTGAAACACTCACAAATATTTTTCTTTTTTGCATAGTTTTTATTCATTCTCATCCTGAAACTGTTTAACATGGTGGCATTAGGGTATATCTTTGTATACATTAGCGCATATGACATGCAACAATATGAGCAAGGAAGGATAATAACTAAACAGTACTCCTCTCATGGGGCCCAAATCCATTTCTACAAAGGTTATGTGGCCCAGTTAAGACAAAATTCAAAGTATTTTAGTGGGTGTGACTAGATTTTCTTAACAGAGTAGAGAGATTCAAAGCAGACTTTTTTCTATTTCCTGGTGAGAACATGGTGACTTCCACTGACTCCAGTGTAAAATGGATTAGCTCCCTCTTACCTCTCACAGCAGTAGCTAGGCAGAGAAAGTTTTGAGTTTCGTGTTTTTCCTCTTGTGGAGATTTAAGTTTTGATTTGAATTTGACACATTCACCCATTTTTGTTTTTGAGGTAACCAGGTCAGAATTACATTGATGAGGGAAGCCTTAACCTACCCAGACTCTCAGAGAAAGTTAATTCAGATACAGAGAGAAGATGGAAGTTGGTTGTTTATTCTAAGCCAGAAGCAGAAAGTCAATGAACTATTTGACAGTATGGAGATGCCAAAAGGAAACCCAGTGGCCACATCTATTATGACAGGACTTTTTAAAGAACCAGGAGGAAACAAAGCCATTGCCTGACAACACAAATACAGTTCAGAATCCGAATACTTTGCAGCCACAGATGTAACATACCAGCTTCCTCAACCATTCCTCATAAGGCATGGTTTCCAGACCCTTTTTTCGCCTTGGTCACAATTCTCTGCACATCTACATGGGAATATGATGCTTCAAGATATTTGAAGGTATATGTTAACATGGGAATACAAAAAACTCCAATGCTAGTTTCTTGGGATTCTGCAGTATGGCAGGTAAAGGGGAACACTTCAGGTTTGTGAGAAAGCAGGCAACCAATTCCACCAGTAGGCTACTCCACCCATATACCCTTGTAGAAGGAACAGGGGTGTATTAAGAAAGGCTTGCATTGCCAACACAGGTAGGCTAAGCAACCCACTAACTTGTGAGTCTTAGAAACATGGCAGAGCGCAGAGCTGGTGTGGCATGGGTGATGTTGTAAGCCCAATAGCAGGAGTAAGGTCCAGGTCTTCTTGAGATGTTCCAGGGGGTGTCTGGAAGGTGGAATTTCTGCAGGAGACTTGTGAAGAAGAGGAAGAGTTCCATTTTGGCAAGAGTCTCACCTAAACATGCTCTCCGACCTGTAAGGAAGCACAGGCAGCAGAGAAACGGGTTTAGCAGTTGCTTAATAAGCCCACAAATACTTTAAAGCAGACTAAAATGCATTGATAAAATAACAGCTCATGGTTCCCATCTTAAAAGAGTCATGAACTCCCATGAGGGGTGGGAGGGAATCTTTTTCAGCCTGAGGGGCACATTCCCTGGTGAGCAACATTTTAGGGGCCGCACCCCAATGGTGGCCCGATGTAGTTGCAGAAATGGCCACAGCAACTGATGTGATTCTTTACTTTGCACAATAGTCACATTCTAGACATGGTAGAAATCCCATTGACTAAGCACACACTATACAGATATACACAAAAGGAAGAAAAAAATCTTACCTGCGGAGAAGGGCATGAAAGCGTCTCTCTTTACGAATTTTCCATCAGAATTAAGAAAATGCTCAGGATAGAATTTATGTGGTTTCTCCCATTGAGATTCATCATGCAACACAGAGGACAGCAATGGTATGATGAAAGTCCCCTGCAAAGGCAAAGCAAGAGCTATTTTAAAATAAATTATATGCCTCTGGTACAATAAATATTGAGTGCAGGAGTAATGAGATTTGAGTTCATCTGAGAAATGTCTTTAGTTTGAAAAACTTTAACGTATAAACCATGGTCTCCCACCAGAATTAGTTTATTTTTCTACCTTGTGCTCTTTCCCATTGAGATCTGTTTAATGCAGTGTTTTTCAACCACTGTTCCGCGGCACACTAGTGTGCCGCGAGATGTTGCCTGGTGTGCCGTGGGAAAAATTGTGTTCTTTGATTCCTATTCAAGAGAATTACTTTATATATAGTCAATATAGGCACAGAGTTAAATTTTTTAACATTTTCTAATGGTGGTGTGCCTCGTGATTTTTTTCATGAAACAAGTGTGCCTTTGCCCCAAAAAGGTTGAAAAACACTGGTTTAATGGGTTAAAAGCTGATGCCTGACAGCTTCTGAAGGGTGGTTTGCTTGCTTACAGTGGAATCCTATACAAGTCTGCACTGATGTCACTCACACTGAAGTCCATGGGGCTTACTCCCAGTGAAACCTTAAAATATATTGTAACTAGTAGACAGCAGTTCAGTGAAAAGGATCACCTTTGGAATGAAGTAGCCATTAAGGGTAACATCTGTAGCCGTGGCATGTGGCAGGTTGGTTGGGTTAACATTGGCAAACCTCTGGATCTCATGGACCACGGCATCTGTATAAGGCATTTTTGTCCGGTGTTCAATCCTTGGCTGAGAAGATCCAACAACCTTTGCAATTTCTTCTTGGACCTTTACTGGGGGAAACAAAAAGAAAAGCATTCATTTTTCTGTTAAGAGTATCTCTTTGATTTTGGCTTTTGTCTCTCAAAATATTAATCTATGCAGCTTAGAACTGCTATAAACTGGTTCTTCAATTCTGTGGACTCACAAATTTAATCTCTAGAATATGATACAGTAATATTTTAAACAGGTCAAACATTTAGCCAACAACCTGATGGAGAGAAATTCATCCAGGATGATTACTAAGATATCATCACTGGGAATATCCTGAAGTGGTATATTTTACATAGAAATGTCAAAAACAAAGATTTCGTGATCCTACAGAGCTAGACAAATTTGGAGAAAATATGGGCAAGAGTTAGCTGGAGAAAGAGCATTTGGAAGGGAAGCTGGACAAGAAGAGGAAGATTCAACAGAGGTGGAAGATGAAACAGAAGTAAATATGCAACAAGATGGCTTTGAAAATTCTATAAATAATAAGACTAAATCTATAAAAATGAACATGTTGTAAAGAAGTTATACTTGGATAAATAAAAGTTAATAAAAGGTCAAGAAAGGACTTTGTACCTTCTGATATAAGAAATAGGAGAGAAGTTGTAATGTGTATAAAACCAGGGTTGGACCCAAAGCATTTAGATAGATAGATTTATTTATTGTCATTGTCCGTATATACACAGTATACACAACAACGAAAATCAAACACCCAAAGACCCGGATTTACCATATACATTTGCACATATCTCCAACACTCTCATCCTTATTAAAACATAATCTATTAAAACATAACATAATCCAGAGTATAACATAACCTATTAAAAGCATAGCATAACCTAAAAGCCTGTCTCATTCCTTACTACTCACTGCTTACTATTACTTACTACTGACCCTGAGATCATTATTAAGTGCAATCAAAGCTCTTGGATAGAAACTATTCAGAAGGCGTGTGGTTCGAGTTTTCATTATCTGTATCTTCTGCCCGAAGGCAACAGTTTCAAAAAGGTTGTGAGCAGGATGGGTGGGATCTCTCAGGATGTTGTGTGAATTCTTCAAACAGCGAGACGTGAAGATCTCGTCCAGGGTTGGTAGTTGGAGCCCAATAACATTCTGGGCAATTTTATTATTCTCTGTAAAGCTTTTTTATCCGTTACAGAGCTGCTCCCATACCACGATAGTATACTATAGGTTAAGGACACTCTCAATGGTACTGTGATAATAGGACAGGAGTAGGTGCTGAGATAGATTCAATCCCCTGAGCATTCTCAGGAAATACAACCTCCCCTGCACCTTCCTCACAGCCAGATTAATATTTACAGTCCATGAGAGGTCCTCGGAGATGTAAATGCCCAGGTATTTAAAACTGCCAACCCTCTCCACCTCCTCGCCATTTATGTGCAATGGTAAAAATACACTTTTCTTTCTCCTAAAGTCAATTATAAGTTCTTTGGTTGTTTTTGGTGTTAAGCATAAGATTATTTTCTTTACACCATTGAATTAACCCTTGTTCAAAGATGAACAAGGAAGAATAATGATAACTCAGATACCATCACATGGAAAAAATATTATTAATGGTGTGTATGCACCTAATGAGAAAAAAAGATCAGATCTTTAAAAGAGGCTGGAAGAAATATTATTTGAAACATCTGAATGAAAAGGTGATTTTGATGGGCGATATGAATGGTTTAGCCTCTAGATTGGGGCAGGATTCTAAGAAAAAATGAAACAAAAGCAGGCAAGCTACCAAATGCTTTTTTTAGGATGACTGACAATTTAAGTTTAATTGACATTTGGAAAGAAAAACACCCACAGGACAATGTACATTTTATTCAACTGCAAATTATTTGCGAGCTGAAAAGACTCTGTACGGACTTCTAAAGATTTGTATACTAAGGTAAAGATGTATACTAAGGTAAAGATTCTATCAAGAACATTATGAGACCACAACTCTATAATGGTGGAATTAAGAACAGGGACAGGTTTCCCAGTGAGATGGAGACTTAATGAAAATGTATTAAATGATCAAGAAGTATTAGGCTATTGGGATAAGTATAAAAGCCTGTTGGAGACCAAAACACCACTATGGGTTTCACCTTTGGAGAATTTAAATTTAAAAATATCACCATGTTTACAATATCATCATTTGAATGAAGTATTTAAAAAGGATATGAAGCGGGTAGTTGGGGAACAAACCTCACAACTAGAAAGAGACATGTTAATCAGTAATATTAAAGTGATATCTAAAATGTATAAGAGTTATTGGAATGGGAGACAAAGGATGAACAAGTGAAATTTTCAATGATACTCTGGACAATAGTTATTGGTAATTACCGGTATATAGAAATGGATGCATGGGAAAGTTTATCGAATGTGGATATAAAATTTACAGAATGTTATAGTTTAAGAGAAAACTATATGGAAATGTTGTATAAATGGTACCTAACACCTAATAGATTGGCTCAAATTTATAAACCCAAATTGAATATTTGCTGGAAACGTAAAGAGAAAGAAAGTACCGTTTTTCATATGTGGTGGTCTAGTAATAAGGTTAAAGCTTACTGGGAAATGATATATAATGAACTGAAAAAACAGAAGCTTTTCTTTTGGGAATTTTGGGATCAGAACTACCTAAACAGTATATAATTTATTTATGTATTCAAGCACAGCTTCAAGAATGTAATTTGCCCCAAAATGGAAGGAAGAATATGTCCGACAAGAGAAGAATGGATACAGAAGTTAATGGGACTACACAGAAATGCGAAATTACTGTGAGAATAATATATCAAGATAACCATTTTTTAAAAAGAAAGGAATGGAAATGGTTTATTGAGTATTTACAAGCAAACTGTAAACATACTAAGATATTGGCAGAATTAATGTAAAAACCTGCAGTTTCGTATATTTATGGGATAGATACGGCAATACATATCTAAAAGAATATGTTGAGATAATTTGGAGTATGCAGGAAGATGAAACGAAATGTAAAGAACCACAGAAAGAGGGAGAAGGGAGTTCAGGTTGAAATGTTAAACTTATGATTGAACATTATAAATATTTTCTCTCTTTAATAGTTACATATAACTGGAATTAAGCTATCTCAGAATGATGGGAGCCAACCAATGAAAAGCACTCACTCTGAATTTCAGGATATTTCATCATCAGTAACAGCCCCCAGCGCAGTGTGGTAGAAATGGTCCTCCATGCCAGCAGCAAATAAGTTGGCCACAATAACTGTTAAGTTTCCGTTATGGAAATATGCATTCGTCTTGTTCTTCTTCTCCTCCTGGTTGCAAAGAGTATGAACTGGTTTAAAATGAATGGAGTGAGAAAACTTCACGAGCAAAGATAAAAATGAATGCTTGACAGGGACCTGATGATCCAAAGTATCATTCACATCACCCCAATCGCCGAACAGTGAAAGATTCCAGGTTTTCCAGACTATGACATCATGATGAAAGAGGGCTTATTTACACATATATACAACCCAAGCCTAAGATGGAGGGGCTCAGCATCAACACCCTAAAACGACTTGCTTCTGCATAGTCACAGCTGTTGTTCTGCATCTACCAGCTAAGAGAGGAGGTCAGGGAAGCTTGGCAATCCAGCCCCTTCTTCTCTTTGTTTTTTATACCCACTGCCCACTAATGCCCACCTGGAATCCTGAAATGCCCACTAGTGGGTGGTGGGGACCAGGTTGAAAACCCCTGGTTTAGACAAAGGAACTAGTGGCAGTATTTCTCACAAAGAAACTTGTCGGACAGATTCAACATTAGATTCCTCCATTAGAATTAACCCTTAATGGGTACAAGATCCCCACAAGCTGGAACATACGTAGGCATCATGCAGACTGCCCCACAAACCTGCACAGTATTATATGAATGTATACATGGAAGGCATCATTTCTGGTGAACACTTGTGGAGATTTGAAAGCAAGGTTAACATAAAGTGTTGTTTTCTGCTGACATGTGTGGTTCTCAATTGAACATCTCGTAACATCTTTAATGTATTTACTCATAGTCTAAAATGGAAAAATGACACAGAAATACCACATATTAATCTGGAAATGTTTCATTAAACTGAGATAGACAATGTGGCGCCCTTCATATTTTGGAGATTGCTACTCTCTTCAGCCACACTGTCCAACAGGAAGAGTAATACCAATAGACTTGCTGGTTGTAATATCTGCCTGTCCCACTGGGAGCCCCGAGGGGAGTGAAGAGAGGAAGGAGAAAAGGGAAGAATCTTAACTGTGGTGATTAAGAGGTAGGAGGATAAATACCTGGCCTATTGCCACAGAGCAAATGCTTTCCTACTGTGGGCTAACCTGCCTCAGATAATCAGCATACTTAAAACTATTAATCCCAGTCTGACCTTGAGGACTGTAATACCTCAAGGACTACCTCTCCCCATATAATCGACCCGGATCCTGCACTAATCAACTGAGGGCCTTCTTAATGTGGCTCCTCCACAACAGCAATGGAGGGTGGCAACATGAGAACGGGCCTTTTGCAGCAGCTCCCCATTTGTGGGATGTTGTAAACCTTCCAATTATCTTCGGACGAAGGACTACCAGTATATAAAAATGTAGTTAACAACAACAACAACAACAACAACAACAGCATGGCTATATAGTAAGCTATTCTGCCATGCTTACCTCAGTTTGGGAGGAATTAGGCCATCAAGCCTTTGTAGTCCTTCAGTCTATCTCATGAACTTGATGAGTCCTCTCACAAACTATGTTCCAATTCCAGTAATTTAGGAACTGTACCAATTTGCAAACAATGTACAACCTTTTTCTGAATTGTTGTTGCCATTTTTCTGTCTTGGGAGAGAATGTTATTTGGAAAAGCACACAAATCCTACCTCTGGAGAGTTTATAAGCAAAATATTTCTAACATACCAAATGTTTGTTTGGGTTTTTTTTGCTAGTGGAAGTGGGGAACTTTGGAAGGAAATTTAAAGGGCATATTTTAAAGGTCCAACTACACTGGTACCTTGCTAGTCAAATGCCATAGCTGTCGAACAAATTGGCTCTCAAACATTGCAAAACCCGAAAGTGAGTGTTCCAGTTTGTGAAGGTTTTTTTGGAAGCCGAACGGCCGATGTGGCTTCCACCTCTTCTGATTAAGTGAAGGCGCCTTGGTTTTCAAACATTTTGGGAGTCGAACGGACTCCCGGAACAGATTAAATTCGAGAACCAAGGTACGTGTGTGTGTGTGTGGTGTGTGTGTGTACATATATATGATTTTATTAAGATATTTCATAATACATTATAATAAAAAACAAACTAATCTAAACAATCTAAACAAAATAAAAACAAAAAAAATAAAGAAAAAGAAGAGTACCATGTCCTCTCTCACAGGTAGACCTTGACTCTTGTCCCATACAGAAAGAGCTGAACCCTCCCAGCTCTCACCTGGGAGTTTCCCTTTCTTCACCCAGCCTCCCACCCTGGGAGATCTTCCCTTCCCTGCCTCTTCATCAACCACCCATCACCGTCATCGGCACGAAACCCCCTCCTTAACACAGAGTGGAGGACAACAAAAAACAAAGTGAAGCAAAATTTAAAAATAATGCTAATAATAAGAAGAAGAAGAAGAAGAAGAAGAAGAAGAAGAAATTAAGAAAGAGAAAATAATAAGGGAATGAAAAAAAAAGAAAAGAAAAATGAATGAATGAATAAAAAGGTCTTCCAGTACTCTGCCTGTCAACTGTATATATAAAGTTATTCAAAGTATTCACAATGTTTGCTCCATGGTGGTATCAACTGTTCCTCCTTCTATTAGGTAATGTTTTCCCAGTCTTCAAATCTGGGCATCTGGAAATCATTAATTTTTCCTTTCACACACAAAATCTAAAAGAGGTATGCAAGTACTGTTATGGATAAAAGTCACCAATATTTTTCCGCCAACAAAATGACTTTACATCCAATACTAAGAAACAATAAATCCTTGATCTTTATTTCCTCATGAGGCTCTTGCCTGTGGTCATATAATGAGATGATGATCCATAGATATGTACTTATTGTATAATCATTATTTCACACCCAGATCAATATCTTCCAATCCCATTTCCTGTTGGCTATGGTTTTCCATCCTTTTTATTGGCTTCCATTTCCTCTTCTATTTCCAAGAATGTTGCCAGAGGCTGAATAGCTTTCCCCACTAATTTCATTCCAATTGTACGCAGAGGTCTTTCTTACTCAACTCTATCTCTGCCAGCTCAGGAGATTTCTTAATCTCTCCTGTCCAGGGTTTCCTTCCTCTCCTTCCTTTTGGCTGTTTCCACCCCTCCAGGCACCTCTGTGGATATCCTCTTGATTTCATAATCTATTGCCTCCCACTTTACCATTCCATTCTCCTCATCTGGCAATCCTCCATCAGCATTTCCCCCCAAAGTACTCTGTAACTTCTCTGGTCTCATCTTTGTCCAATCCAGTTTTATCAACAATTTAATGTATCTCAGCTCTAAATTCTTCCAATTGTTCATTCAATAGTTGCTGTATGACACCATCCAGCAGTGGGGTGTTTTTCACTATTTAAATTCACCAAAAAAGAAGTGATTTTTTTTTAAAGAGAAAAGAAAAAGAAGGGGGGGATAATAATTCTAAGCTCTTTTTCACTTACACCTTAACCCTTATCCCAGACCCAGAAGAGTGAACCCTAACAGTTCCCAACCTCTTTCCTCAGCTTCTCACCCTGAGGGATCCTCTCTGCATCTCACACAGATCCTTTCATCCAAAATTTATCCAAACTTTATCCAAAATATGTAACTTCAAAAAGAAAACATACATATAGATAGAACTGACAGAGAACTAACAATGATTAAAAGTCACAGAAAAAGCAAGCTAAGAAAAAAATAAACAAAGGAGGAAAAGGAGTCTTCTGCTTCTTTGACTGCCAAGTATGTAACTATTATTCAAAGCATTCAGATTTTGCATTCCAGAATAACTTCTAGTTGTATTAATATCTAGCTTTTTCTTATTCTGCTAGATGATATTTTTCAATCTTTACTCCCAGGCCTCTTGGGTTCACCATGTTCAGTTCTAAAGTCCAAATATAGCTCTTTCTTTAGTTGTTGTTCTCATCTAGTGTCTAAACAGACTTTCTCTGTTTCAATAAGATGAGTTGTCAATGGTTCCAACAAATCTTAACAGTACAATAGTCCATACTTATTTGCATAATGTACCTTCATTAAATCATACTCAGTGCCACATTCCAGTCTTATTTCTAGTTGGTCATGCTTCACTTCAGTTTAAAGAAAGGAAATAATTCTCTCTTTTTTGCAATTTCTTCCAGTCATTTTCCAAACCTATGAGGTGAGGGGCTTTTCTGCCTGTTTATTCATTTGAGTTTGTTAACTAGAATCTCTCTTTCTAAATCCAAACTCTGCTACCTCCAATCATCTTTTAACAACTTTAATCATAATTCCATCAATCTCTTCAGGCTTCACAACAACTGCTTTTAATTGTTTCATCCCTTCATACAGCTGTATTCATTTCCAACCATAGTAATGGTCAAAAGAACTGAAGCCCTAATTTAAGGGTAATTGTGCAGTGCATAGGCCAATGTGTTTTCCTTGCTCTGAGATGCCTCTCACCCTCAAAGCTTCCTATCTCTTCCAGTGTGAAGAACGCCTTCCTCTGAGCACATGAGGCATTACCCCATCCCCCCTTGTATCAAAAGAGAATCTGGCAACCAGTATTCATAACTTGATACCTCTCATCACTGCATAATTATCTATAATTGCATGTTTTCTTGATCAGGGATTTTTTTTCCAGAAATGCTGAGGAGCATTGCAACCTTTGCCCCTGCAGAGGCCAATTCTGTAACACTTAACAATGGCTGAAGTATGCCAGGTTGGTCCCTTCTGAAGTGAGACTTCCAGACTACTCCTTATGCATTCACTTGTGAATATGCCCTTAAAACATGAATTGAAAATGTCAACGCTTATTCTGGACCAACTTTAAAGACTCCATTACCTCTTGCTGTTGGATAAGAAATGAGTCAATGAAGCTCCTCTGGTCATTTTCATCCAGATCTCTGAGGTGTTTTATGAAGGTGGCATTTATGAAGGCAAACAGCTCATCTCTGTTTTGAATGACAGTCTTATGAGCCCCCAGAAGAAAGCCAAGAGCAGGAACATGTTATACAGCTGAAAGGATATAAATGTGAAAAAAGAAAAAGAGACATTATGAAAGCTCAGTACAGTTCTCTCAACTGGGTCTCTCAAAGCATGGCTGCCCAAATACAAAACAAAGCTCTTGAATGGCATTTGGAATGGGGGACGGGGTACCTCAGGACAGTGTTATTTATGTGCAACCCCAGGATAATAGGCTACGATGGTTTCTCCTCTGGAGGTTCGCCTTCAGAGAGGGAGATCTGCCCTTGGAGGCCCCTTCTGAGCCATCATGGAACCAACTATCACTTGTTCTTCTTTGTCCTTGGAGTCCGATGGCAGTGAGGCCAGAAAGGGTTGTGTGCAAAAGAGACTTTGTTATAGTTAAGGGATGACTGTTTTAAAAACCAACTTTATTTAAATTCTTTTAAAACAGAATACATATCCCACACAACAAGGAAAAGAGAAGAAGTAAGAAAATAAATATATCACAAACATGCTTAACAAAAGAAATGTATACAGTACATACATGGAGTTACATACAGGATAAACCAGTCTTTGCCCCCCCCCACGTGTTCACTTCCAGCCTTTCAGGTTATTGAAGTTAATGTTACTATATCTCTTTGTATACCTAAATTTTGTCTTAACTCCTTATTAAAATTTGTTTTTAGTCCACCTATACGGTTGTTAGTAGATTGGCTCTTTCTACTATATTTCCTATATAGTTTTTAAATGCTTCCCAATCTCTTTCTATTGCCTGTTCTGTCACTCCTTTGACTTCCCCTATTTTCCTAGCCATATTCTGATATCCTATTGATTTTTCTTGTCAGTCTTCCATATTTGAAATCATTGTGCTCTTCCAATTTTTTAGCAATCAGAAGCATCGCCGCTGTTGTGGCGTACATAAGTAGGCATTTATCCTTTCTTTTATTTCATCACCCAGAATTCTAGTAGAAATATTTCAGGATTTTTAAAAATGACTATTTGACTATTTTTTAAATTTCATTATATATTTCCCCCCCAAAAGTTCTTTATTTCTTTGCAGTTCCACCAAATATGCATAAAAGTACCCGGGTCTTTTTTACACCTCCAACAAATGTTATTGCTTCCCTTATACACCTTCGACAATTTCATTGGTGTTAAATACCATCGGTAATGCATTTGTATATATTTTCTTTAAAATCCTGACTGTTATTAAAATCAACTGTTTGTTTGTTTTAATTGGAAAAATAGATTACCGTGACTGAAGAGCTTCCGAAAAGCCGGATATTTTCATTGATCAACTTCAGAAGTCTTATGTATGTGGGATCTTCATAATCAAATCGTTTGTCTAGTAGTATGGCCACTATAATATTGGCAACAGCTGCATTCATATAGTTGTGGTCTCAAACGGCTTTCCTATACAGACATATGACAGTTAAACAAAAATATGGAGAGGGCATTGTTTGTAAGTCTGCTCTTTGTTGCCTTAATTCCCCACTGAAAACTTACCTATGTGTAGACCTCATTGATCAAGGAAACTGATCCTAAGTGCTGCTGGATGTGGCCATAGCTGGCCTAAGAAATGCTTAAAAGGACTTGGAAGTCACAGCAGCTATTGGAGTATAATCTACACACTACAGGAACTGACCAATTACGTCTCCACAGGGAACCCTGGGAATGGTGACAATTAAACAAAAATATTCTCTTGAAATTCCAAGTATGGAAAGGGCATTTTTTAAAAAAGTCTGCTCTTTGTTGCTGGCAGCTTACCTATGTGTAGACCTCATTTATCAAAGAAACTAATCCTAAGTGCTGCTGGATGTGGCCATAGCTGTGTTAAGAAATGCTTGGAAGTCACAGGAGATATTGCAGTACAATCTGCACATTACAGGAACAGACCAATTGTAGGAAACCCTGGGACCTGTGCTTCTGGAAGTTAGGAATATGTAACAAAATACTCTTGGCACCTTTAAATTACAGTAGTGTAGCTATGCACTAGAGGAAAACACCAACCCACCTTCGTAAGATTCAAATTTCTTTATCAGGACACTGCATTCCTCAACAATTCTTTCCTCTATGGTCCTCTTTCCCATTCCATAGTCCCGCAATGTGCTTAAGCAAACCGTCGCATCACTTTCCAGTTTCACCATTAGACAGAGTTACACCTGAAGAGACAGGATGAAAGGTTTCATGTCTGCATGGCCATTGAACAAAGAATCAATAAATTGTGTTTTTCATTTCTTCCACGGAACTGAGAATGGATCCTAGCTATTCTCCCATTCAGACTCAGACTTCTGAGCTTTGACAAAGTAGCTGGTAGATGTGCCATCAGAGCATGACCTGAGAACACAATGATCAATATTCTGCATTACAAAGTGTAGCATAGAGTGGAAGGTGGTTTGTACATGTCAGGGGTCCCAGCAGAACTTTGTATTCCATGGGCAGACATTATGGCTCCTTCATGTTCCTTTCTGCATAGGCTGGGCCAGAAATGGTCAGTCAGCTTCCGCTTGGTGTGTGACATTCCTTTTCCATGTGACAATTATTCAGAATTCACATGTGACAACTATTACATTCTCCTGTCCCATTCTTCCCCAGCTCTACAATATGACTGCTGGGAAGAAGTTGGGAATGGGAAAGGTTTGCTTTAAATGGTCATCCATTTTGTTTCTTCAATAGAGCCCCACTGATCTACTGAAAGTCAAGACCAAAAAAAAAAAAAAAGCTGGCCTGGTCTACTCTTTTCAATGTTTAGCTTGATCTGCAGAAATCCACAGGCAACACTTTTGTGACATTCTCAGCCTAATGCCTGCAGATACTCTGTCACTGTCAAAGGCACTAAGGTTGGTTCAAAATTAACAACGATTTTCCCCACAGGAAACAATGGATTTCGCTAACTTGCTTTGCAAACGCACATCCTACGAAACATTTCTTGGGAAAAGATGTGTTCACCTGACGGGACCAGTGAGTGTTTGCAAGCATTACCAGTTCCAATAGAAAGGGAAGTGCCTCACCAAAGCCTTGTGAAAGCTCTTGAAACATTGGAACGATGGGCCTGTCTGCAAATGCGTCCGCCTGATTAACAAGAGCCTCCTTTACTGTCTCATATCCTGTCAACACCACCGTTTTCCGGGGTCCCATTTGGAAGCTGAAGACAGGGCCATACTGCTTTGACAACTGAAATTCAACAGAAGAAAAAGTGAGAAACAGAGTTCTGGCATACCCAAAGAATATATTAATGTAAATAATCTCTGACAGAACCAAGACCTGCATAAGCTTGCATGTTTACTTAAGAGTAAAGACTATTTTATAACATTCCACAGAATCTAGTAGCAAGTTGACTTAGATATTTTCAAGGTTTTTGTTTTTTTTAATAACTACTATTGAACTTGATAGATATTTCTTCTATCTTGGACCGAGCTGAAAACATATGACTTAAGAATAGCAATTTTGTGGAATGAATTCCCTTTATGTATCTTTGCAAATCACCCTGCAACACAGAATCCAGATAACATAATGATAAAGTAAAAGAGCATTGTCTATGTCACAATGCTCTTCAAGACATTTGCTACTAATAGCTGTAGCAGCAACAGTTGCTGGACTCATGATACAGCAGCTCAGCCCTTTCACCCAGTTCAGTAGACTTCACCGTGGGAGCAGGGCCAGGGCAGGATAGAGTTCTTGATTTCTGGAATTCCAATCTGTTACCTGCGAGGATGTGGACAGGCTGCTTGGATGAGTGAAACTGAGTACCTGTCTCCTTGATCCTTACCCATCCTGGCTCATAAAAGCTCTGTGGGATGGTGAATGCTTCCCTCTGTTAAGGAGCCTTCTAAGATCCACTGAAAGTGGTGGTTATAAAACTGCTTAGTAAAAAATAAATCTTTGGACCCAGCCAATATGTCCAACTATCACATAGTTGCAAATCTTCCATTCTTGGGCAAGGTGATTGAGCGGGTGATTGCTGAACAACTCCAGGCATGCCTGGAGGATGTGGACCATTTAGCTTCCTTCCAGTTGGGATTAAGGGCTGATCATGGGACTGAAACGGTCGTGATGGTCGATGATCTGCGGCGGGCTAAGGACAAAGGTGAAATCTGTTACCTAATTCTGCTGGATTTCTCAGTGGCCTTTGATACCATCAACCATGACATCCTTCTGGACCGTCTAGAGGGGCTGGGAGCTGGGGGCACCATTATACAGTGGTTCCGCTCCTTCCTCTTGGGCCGTGTTCAGAAAGTGGTGGTGGGGGATGGGTGTTCAGACCCCTGGGTTCTCACATGTGGGGTGCCTCAGGGTTCCATCCTCTCCCCCGTGCTTTTTAACATATACATGAAGCCACTGGGAGAGATCATCAGGGGGTTTGGCCTGGGTGTTCATCAGTATGGGGATTGTAACCAGCTCTACCTCTCTTTTAAATCAGAACCAGTGAAGGTGGTGAAGGTCCTGTGTGAGTGTCGGGAGGCGGTTGGAGAATGGGTGGCAGCTGACAGATTGAGGTTGAATCCTGACATAACAGCAGTATTGTTTGGGGGGACACAGGGCGGGCATGACCACTACTCCACGTAAGAAGTTTGTTTATCAAGTTATGAACTGAAGAAGATATACCGAAACAGTGTACTTACCCGGAATGCTGTCTTCGTTGCATATTATTTGACATTATAAAAGTTTGCTGTATATTATTTGACATTACAAGAAACATTTTGCCCTATACATTGGTCTACGTGTTGCCTTTTTTCATATTCTGGCAGATTGAGGTTGACATAACAGTAGTACTGTTTTGGGGGACAGGGGGCGGGCAGGCAGGTGTGGAGGACTCCCTGGTCCTGCATAGGGTAACTGTGCCCCTGAAGGAACAGATGTGCAGCCTGGGAGTCATTTTGGACTCACAGCTGTCTATGGAGATGCAGGTCAATTCTGTGTCCAGGGCAGCTGTCTACCAGCTTCATCTGGTATGCAGGCTGAGACCCTACAGGCCCACAGACTGTCTTGCCAGAGTGGTGCATGCTCTACTTATCTCCTGCTTAGACTACTGCAATGCGCTCCACGTGGAGCTACCTTTGAAGGTGACCCTTAAACTGCAACTAATCCAGAATGTGGCAGCTAGACTGGTGACTGGGAGTGGCTGCCGAGACCATATAACACTGATCCTGAAAAACCAACATTGGCCCCCAGAGGTGAGCAATGTGGGTGCGCTGGGTGCGGTCCACCCCGGGTGCCATCCTGACAGGAGCTGACATTTGCCACCCTGCTGGCACACTGGCGGCAAGCATGGCATTACTCCCACACTCCCAGCTGGAGGAGGCAGGCAGGCAGGCAGGAAGGAAGGAAGGGGAGAGGATGGGAAGGAGGCAGGGTAGGCGAGCAAACAATGGAGTGGAGCGGGAAGGAGGGGGCGGCAAGTTATTTTGACTGATGCATCTGATGAATGCAATATGCACAGTTAATATTTAGCCCACATGGCTTGCTTCATGCAGATCTACACAAGTGACCCTCAGTGATTTCCTCAGACCTGCCATCTCACTAATATTATTGCATTTATTGCTTGTGCTGACAGACACTCAAGGAGCCTGGTGACGGCTGATTAATAGTTCCAGGATTCTGTGTGCTTGCCTTGATCACACTTCCAACCCCCTAGCTGTTGTGTAATTAAAAGAAGAAAAAAATCAGCAAAGCAATTCTGTGGCTAACTAACCAATTCCTTTTGTTGTTGTTTAGTCAATTAGTCGTGTCTGAATCTTCGTGACCCCATGGACCAAAGCACACCAGGCACTCCTGTCTTCCACTGCCTCCCAGAGTTTTGTCAAATTCATGTTGGTAGCTTCTATAACACTGTCCAACCATCTCGCCCTCTGCCATCCCCTTCTCCTTGTGCCCTCAATCTACCCAACATCAGAGGTTTTTCCCCCAGAGAGTCGAGGTCTTCTCATGAGGTGGCCAAAGTACTGGAGCCTCAACTTCAGGATCTGTCCTTCCAGTGAGCGCTCAGGGTTGATTTCCTTCAGAATGGATAGGTTTGATCTTCTTGCAGTCCATGGGACTCTCAAGAGTCTCCTCCAGCACCATAATTCAAAAGCATCAATTCTTCGGTGATCAGCCTTCTTTGTAGTCCAGCTCTCACTTCCATACATCACTACTGGGAAAACCATACCTTTAACTATACGGATCTTTGTCGACAAGGTGATGTCTCTGCTTTTTAAGGTGCTGTCTAGGTTTATCATAGCTTTTCTCCCAAGAAGCAGCCGTCTTTTAATTTCGTGACTGCTGTCACCATCTGCAGTGATCATGGAGCCCAAGAAAGTAACATCTCTCACTGCCTCCATTTCTTCCCCTTCTATTTGCCAGGAGGTGATGGGACCAGTGGCCATGATTTTAGTTTTTTTGATGTTGAGCTTCAGACCATATTTTGTGCTCTCCTCTTTCACCCTCATTAAGAGGTTCTTTAATCCGTCCTCACTTTCTGCCATCAAAGTTGTGTCATCTGCATATCTGAGGCTGTTGATATTTCTTCCGGCAATCTTAATACCAGCTTGGGATTTATCCAGTCCAGCCTTTCGCATGATGTATTCTGCATATAAGTTGAATAAGCAGGGAGACAATATACAGTCTTGTCGTACTCCTTTCCCAATTTTGAACCAATCAGTTGTTCCATACCCAGTCCTGACTGTTGCTTCTTGTCTCACATAGAGATTTCTCAGGAGACAGATAAGGTGGTCAGGCACTCCCATTTCTTTAATTCCTTTAAATAGGGTCAATTAATGAAGTTCATACTTTTGACAAGCAGTCTGATGCTTTGGCAGAAAAATATTCCTAGACACAAGACTTTTTTTTTTTTAAAGCCCTTTCAGTCTCCCATCTCAAGGCTGAGTACAGTCAGCGGTACATTCCTATCCCTCTCCCCAAGGATGGTGACAAAGTTTATAAAACCATGCTTTTGTGCACAGTTTTCATTGTGTGTTGACATTTGTTTTATGTTATTTTTAATGACCAAGTATTTATACAGATTTTCAGAGTGGCCTTCAGGTAATCCAAATTTTGTATAAAAATGGGTGATACAGTGATGCAGAAATGTCTTCTGAAGAAAATGTTGCAGTAATTTTGGGCATTAATTTTATCACCAACCTTTGCAGAATTTGCTCACGTGCTAGCCTCCATTCTCAGGATGGGGTTACCATACTAAAATGATCTTATCCGTGTAACATAAAATGAACGTGCCTCATTTCCTCTGTCAAGGCTGCAGTGGGGGGTTTAGCTTCACTTAACAACATAACATTGAACAGATCGATTAGGGACCATTCTCTCGCCTTTCCTTTGATAGCTATGCTACTGATTACTTCTGCCTTTTTAATTTTAGAGAAAGTGTTTAATTTAAAAATGATCTCTACTATAAAATAACAGTGGTAACAATGCATTGAAGGTAAGTAAATATTTTTGGGAGGGTGGTGCCAGAGCTCTGGCAGCATTCCAGAGCCCTAGTGCCACCATCCCAAAGAGGATAAAATGGACAGACTTTGGTACTCTTTTGTCCTGTCCTCCCCCAATGTCTTTCTCGCTATCTGAGCTGGCTTCCTGCCTGTTACATTACATGCGGGGAAACATACGTGGGGTTCCTCTCTGTGCAAAGTCTTCAAGCTGTGGCTGCACACACCTGACAAAACAGCCCTATTGTCTTTTCCTCATCAAAATTTATCTTTCCTCCCACCTCCAGTCTCCGTTGTTGTGTGTCCTAGCTGAGGGAAAAAACAGAAGACTGATGGCCATCGGTCAGGGATGGTCTAGTTGAAATTCCTGCATTGCCCCAGGGGGTTGGCTAGATGACCCTTAGGGGTCCCTTCCAACTCTACAATTCTCTGATGCAGGTTTGTGCAGATTTTTAGGTACAAGTTGGATTCAAGGAGTGCATAGGATTGCAGCCAATCTTATGCACTTTTGGCTCAGGAATAAGTCCCACTGATCATGATGAGACTCGTAGGCAAGTAGATTGCTGCTGTGCAGTCCTGCTTTTTAAATAAATAAATGTTTTCCTTTTCAGATAATACAGAGCATGGTGAAATCACAATAAATAAAACCTCCCCTTCATTAGTTTCAAGCACTACTACAGGTTCCACATAATATCTGTACTGCATTGTTTACTGTGACAACACCTGCACTTTGGAAGTCCCCACCTTATTGCAACAAAGCACCTGCCTTTGCTAGACTCCTTTCAGGCACCTGCTAAAAGAATTCTTGTTTAGGTGAGCATACCCAGATGCTTAGGAAGTTGAAGTAATTTTAATCTTTTAAAGTAGGGCTGTTAATTTTTCTTCATTTTACTGCTGTGGTTTTTCAGGGGTTTTTTTTTTGTAAACCACTTTGCAGGTTTTTAAAAATAAATTTTATTAAATAAATAAACAATAAATTGTTTATTTATTTAAATTGTAGATTTAGGTATCTATCCGCAGTCGCGTACTTGTTACGAGAGGCCTAGAATCCACATTGCTTTGTAAGAAAATATGAAATAAAGTCAAAACATTTTTGCAGGCTATATATATATATCTATATATCGATATCGATATCGATATCTATCTATCTATCTATCTATCTATATTCAATGTGTGTGGAGGGGGTGACAAGAAATTTTCCACACTGGGTACCACCTGACCTTGCTATGCCACTGTTGGCTCCCAGTACGTTTCCGAGCACAATTCAAAGTGTTGGTGCTGACCTTTAAAGCCCGAAATGGCCTCGGCCCAGTATACCTGAAGGAGCACCTGCACTCCTCTCAGGGGCGGAGCAAGGGGGCAGGGGGCGGGCCACTCTGGGTACCGCCCTGGGGGGGTGTCACTTGGGGTAGCGCCCCACCCCCGCGATTGGTGCCGGCGGCGCAGGGCAACTTTTAAGGCTGCAGTGCGTGAACAGCAGCACAGCGTCTGTGCTGCTGTTCGTGCGCTGCAGCCTTAAAAGCTGCCGTGCTGCCACATGGAAGGGGTGCCGGCCGCTCGCGCCCGCCATCTTGGGTGGACATGTGCAGACCACCCAAGATGGCGGGCGCGAGCAGCCGGCACGCCTTCCGATCATGTGGCAGCGGTGGCGCAGCAAGTTTTAAGGCTGCAGCGCACAGTCTACCCGGGATGCGTGTGTGCGTTGTGACGTCACGGCTCGTGCGCTCTAGGGGTGGCGCCCTGCCCCCAGGTGGGTGCCCCCACATTGCTAGGAATGCACAGAAAACCAGAACAAAATAGGCAGTTGTAAGGATGAAAGTGATTATACCTTTAATGGCACCTCTCAAATCTAGTTTAGAAAGATAGGCTCAAACAGAGGCAGAGTCAAACGTGATTTGACACCAGACACCCCCAGACACCTGTTCAAATTACCGGTTATAAATTGCAAATAAGTCCTATGATTATTTATTGGGAAAGATAAGAGAAGGTTCTGTAGCACACAAAGGGGAGATGAGATTATTACGCTCTAAAAGAACAAAATGTAATAATAATAATAATAATAATAATAATAATAATAATTTCTACCTCGCTCATCTGACTGGACTGCCCCAGTTCCCTTTAGCCCTGCCATGGGAAGAACTGGAAGCTTTACCTTTAACATGGTTCTGTAAGGTCTCTTCAGATCCATGATGTGGAGATTCCCAATGAGAGGTAAAGGCCTTGGTCCTGGTGGAAGTTTTTGGGAGCTCTTGTTCCAGAAAGTGCCCAGTTTCAAAACAAAGGAAATCATAAGGATAAAGAGAAACAACGCTGGAATCGGCTCTGTCCAATCCATTTTGCTTCAGCAAGCAATTTTTTTTTTGCAGTGGTTATAATGAAAGCTACAGTGCAGTTTGGTCAAGGACAATGTCTTGCAACTGAAGTGAGCAGCATATATATTATCCTAGGTACTGTCTCTAGAAAATCATTAAACCATCCAGTAAATAGTGTCCCACTTTGTCACTCCAATTTTTTTTCTTCTCCACAACTATTCAAAGCTGTACATTGGATGATTTGTCTTTCAGTTTAAAGTTTACTCAAGTGGGTGGTGCTTACTTGCAGAAACTAATGCTTTCCAGAACAGATTCAAATGCTCTTGAAGACTGGGAACTCAACACTCAGGATTATCTGTAAACTTAGTTTGTTACACTGGGAGTACAGAGCAGCATTGTGAAATCATTTGCAGATGAGATTATTCAACTTTAATTAGGGACAACTGCGTTTAGTTTGAAAGTGTCCAGTATTCCCCAAAATTTCTCCCATTGAAACACACATATTTTTCTTTTCAGCATAGTTTTTATTCATCTCATCCTGAAACTGTTTAACATGGTGGCATTAGGGTATATCTTTGTATACATTAGAGCATATGACATGCAACATTATGAGCAAAGAAGGATAATAACTAAACAGTACATCCTCTCATGGGGCCCAAATCCATTTCTACAAAGGTTAGGGGGCCCAGTTAAGACAAAATTCAAATTATTTTAGTGGGTGTGACTAGATTTTCTTAAGAGAGAAGAGAGATTCTAAGCAGATATTTTTTCTATTTCCTGGTGAGACCATGGTGACTTCCATTGTCTCCAATGTGAAAGGGATTAGCTCCCTCTTCCCTCTCAGAGCAGTAACTAGGCAGAGAAGGTTTTGAGTTTTTCCTCTTGTGGAGATCTAAGTTTTGATTTTGAATTAGACACATGAGTAGATCACAGTCTTGTGGGAGTTTTGATATAACCAGCCAGAATTCTGTTGATGAGGGAAGCCTTAAGCTACCCAGACTCTAAGAGAAATTTCATTCAGATACAGGGAGAAGATGGAAGATGGTTGTCTTATTCTAAGCCAGAAGCAAAAAATCACTGAACTAATTGACAGCATGGAGATGCCAGAAGCAAACCCAGTTTCCCCATCTATTATTACAGATATTTTAAAGAACCCAGAGGAAGCAAAGCCATTGCCTGACAACAATAAATAGAGTTTGGAATCCGAATACATTGCAGCCACAGATGTTAACATACCCAACTTCCTCAACCATTCCTCCCTAGGCATGGTTTCCAGACCCTTTATCGTCTTCATCACAATTCTCTGCACATCTACTTGGGAATACAGTGGTATCTCGGGTTACATACGCTGCAGGTTACATACGCTTCAGGTTACATACTCCGCTAACCCAGAAATAACGCTTCAGGTAAAGAACTTTGCTTCAGGATGAGAACGGAAATTTTGCTCTGGTGGCAGAGCAGCAGCGGGAGGCCCCATTAGCTAAAGTGGTACCTCAGGTTAAGAACAGTTTCAGGTTAAGAACGGACCTCCAGAACGAATTAAGTACTTAACCCAAGGTACCACTGTATGATGTTTCAAGTTCTTTGAAGGTATATGTTAACACGGGAATACATGAAACCAGCTTTGTTGGTTGATCTCTATGCCCCAAGTGTCATAAGAACTCAGGGCCACGTTTTAAGTAAGAGATGCTCCAATGCTAGTTTCATGGGATTCAGCAGAATGGCAGGTAAAGGGGAACACTTTTGGTTTGTGACAAAGCATGTAGCAATTCCACCCATAGGCTACACAACCCAAATACCCTTGTAGAGCAGGGGTGTTTTAAGAAAGGCTCGCATTGCACACACAGGTAAGCTAAGCAACCCACGAACTTGTGAGTCTTAGAAACGTGGCAGAGCGCAGAGCTGGTGAGGCATGGGTGATGTTGCAAGCCCAATAGCAGGAGTAAGGTCCAGGTCTTCTGGAGATGTTCCAGGGGGTGTCTGGAAGGTGAATTTCTGCAGGAGACTTGTGAAGAAGAGGAAGAGCTCCATTTTGGCAAGAGTCTCACCTAAACATGCTCTCCGACCTATAAGGAAGCACAGGCAGCAGAGAAACTGGGTTTTGCAGTTGCTTAATAACCTCACAAATACTCTAAAGTGAACTAAAATGCAGCAAGAAAATAACAGCTCATGGTGCCCATCTTAAAATAATTATGAACTCTGAATACGACCCATCCTGCAATGCTGGAAACAGGGGGAGGGGTGGGGGAATCTTTTTTCAGCCTGTAGGCCACATTCTCTGGTGAGCAACATTCCTGTGGCAGCACACCAATGGTCACCAGATCTGGTGGCAGAAATGGCCACAGCAACTGATGTGATTCTTTCCTTTGCACAATAGGTTACATTCCAGGCATGTAAAAATCCCATTGACTAAGCACACACTGTGCAGGTATACACAAAAGGGGTGAAGTTACCTGCAGAGAAAGGCATGAAAGCATCTCTCTTTACGAATTGTCCATCAGAATTAAGAAAATGCTCAGGATAGAATTTATGTGGTTTCGCCCATTGAGATTCATCACGCAGCACAGAGGACAGCATTGGTATGATGTATGTCCCCTGCAAAAGCAAAGCAAGAGCTATTATAAAATAAAGTATATGCCTCTGGTACAATAAATATTGAGTGCAGGAGAAATGAGATTTGAATTCATTTGAGAAATGTCTTTAGTTTGAAAAACCTTAACACATAAACCACGATCTCCCACCAGAAATGGTTTTATTTTTCCAAACTTGTGCTCCTTCCCATTGAGATCTGTTTAATGGGTTGAAGCTGATGCTGAAGAGCTTGCTTACAGTGGAATCCTATAGAAGTTTGCACAATGTCACCCACAGTGAAGTGCATGGGGCTTACTCCCAGGAAAGCCTTAAAATATGTTGTAACTAGTAGGCAGTATTTCAATCAAACTGATCACCTTTGGAATGAAGTAACCATTGAGGGTAACATCGGTAGATGTGGCATGTGGCAGGTTGGTTGGGACGATATCAGCAAATCTCTGGATTTCATGGACTACGGCATCTGTATAAGGCATTTTTTTTCGGTGTTCAATCCTTGGCTGGGAGGATCCAACAACCTTTGCAATTTCTTCTTGGACCTTTACTGGAGGAAACAAAAAGAAAAGCATTCCTTTTTCTGCTAAGATAATCTGTTTGACTTTGGTCTCTTAAAATATTAATCTCCGCAGCATAGAACTGCCATAAACTGGTTCTCCAATTTCCTGGACTCATAAATTTAATCTCTAGAATTTGACAAAGGTATTTTTAAACAAGACAAACATTTTAGCCAATAACCTGATATATTGATGGAGAGAAATGCATCCAGGATGATTATAAAAATATCACTGCTGGGAATATCCTGAAGTGGTGTCTTTTACATATAAAGGTAGAAACAAAGTTTTCGGGATCCTACAGAGCCAGACAAATTTTGGAGAAAATATGGCAAAGAGTTAGCTGGAGAAAGAGCATTTGGAAGGAAAGCTGGAAGATTCAACACAGGTGGAGGCGAAGGAGAAATAAATAAGGAACAAGATGACTTTGGAAATTCTAACTTGGAATGTAAATAGGCTAAAGTAAAATTGAACATGTTGTAAAGAAATTAAACTTGGATGTTATAGGCCTCCAAGAAACACACATTGTGAAGAAACATAGAAGAATTTTGATAAATAAAAGACTGGGAAAGGAATTTGTAACTTCTGATATAACAAAAAAGAGAGGAGTTGTAATTTGTATAAAACCTGAGCTGGACCAAAACAATTATTCAAAGATGAAGCAGTTTAGAAGAAATGGGTAAATATTTAGAAGACAGCAGACTACGTAAGATACCAAAATGGTGGAATTGCAGCCAGCAATTTTACAGGAAAAATTATGGAAGGCACCTGGACCTGATGGACTTTGAGCAATATGTTATAAAAAAAATTACAAGATTACCTAATGCAACCTTTAAAAGATATTGTGAAAATAAAGGAGAGTTACCCAAATCCTGGAAGAGTATATACATAACTTTGATTCATAAGCAAAATAGAGATCCAAAGCTAGTTAAGAGCTATCAACCTATTTCGTTTTTGAATAACAATTATAAACTGTTTGCAGACATATTACCTAATGGGTTGAAAACTATATTAAAAGATCAGGCTGGATTTTTGCTGGGAAGACAAATGAAAGATAATAATAGAAACATAACTGATGTAATAGAATATTTAGTAGTGAGAAATGAAAAACGGGCAACTTTAATGTTTTTAGACTCCGAGAAAGCATTTGACGATGTCTCCGGGGACTTTTTATCTTTAAGGCTTTGGAATATATGGTTTGTAGATACACTTTTATAGAAGGAGTAAAGGCAATATATACTGGTCCAACTTTAAATAATGTATTGACTGAGAATTGTAAAATAACTAAAGGAAAGTGGGGTTGCCCACTGTCACATTTATTGTTTATAACAGTTTTAGAAGTTTTGGCACAAAGAATATGATGTAATCAAGAAAATAAAGGAATAAAATCAGGAAGACACTATATGAATATAACATATATTATAATAATAATAATAATAATAATAATAATAATAATAATAATAATTTAAAGCTTTTGCAGATAATGTGGTGATGTTTTTTGAGGAACCAATAAAGTCAATCCCAAAGGCACTAGAGGAGATGATTTATTTATTTATTAGAAAAAGTAGGTCTTAAAATTAATAAAGATAAAACCAAACTACTGGTGAAAAATATGAATGATGAGAGTAGAAATGAATTACAAAGTTTATCGAGCTTAAAGAGTGAAAAGAGGATTAAATATCTGGGTGTGTGGTTAAGAGCAAAGAATATAAATTTGTATAATTATTTAAAAACTTGGAAAGATATTAAAATAAATTTGTAAATATGGAGTAGAATGAAACTTTCATTACTGGGTAGAGTGTCAACCATTAAAATGAATGTGTTACCGAGGATATTATTTTTATTTATGCCTAGTATTATTATTATTATTATTATTATTATTTACTGAATTCATATTCAGCAATATGAATAATTCTGAATTCATATTCAAAGGTTCACAGATTAAATCAAAATATAGAACCATAAAATACATAATCAAAATAAAAACAACCCAATAACTGCCCCCCCCAAAACCACATTTTAAAATGTCATAGAATGTTTCAATCAATATGTTTAAAAAAACATGTTTAAAAAAACATGTTTGAGATGTTTAAAAAAACAGAAGCTTTTCATTTTGGAATTTTGGGATTGGAAATATCTAAACAGTATATAAATTTATTTATGTATTCAAGCACAGCTGCAAGAATGTAATTTGCCCCAAAATGGAAGGAAGAATATGTCCCGACAAGAGAAGAATGGATACAGAAGTTAATGGACTACACAGAAATGGAGAAATTACCTTGAGAATAATATATCAAGATAACCATTTTTTTTTAAAAAAAGAAAGGAATGGAAATGGCTTATTGAGTATTTACAAACAAACTGTAAACATACTAAGACATTGGCAGGATTAATGCAAAAACCTGCAGTTTCAATATATCTATGGGATATATACAGTATGGGAATATATATCTAAAATAATATGTTGAGATAATTTGGATTATGCAGGAAGATGAAACGAAATGTAAAGAACTACAGAAAGAGGGAGAAGGGAGTTCAGGTTGAAATGTTAAACTTATCATTTTAACATTTAATAGTTACATATAACTGGAATTAAGCTATCTTAGTATAATGGGAGCCTACTCAATGAAAAGCACTCACTCTGAATTTCAGGATATTTCATCATTAGTAACAGCCCCCAGCGCAGTGTGGTAGAAGTGGTCTCCATGCCAGCAGAAAATAAGTTGGCCACAACAGCTATTAAGTTTTTGTTGTGGAAATATGCATTCCTCTTGTTGTTCTTCTCCTCCTGGGTTGCAAAGAGTATGAACTGGTTAAAACTATTGGAGTGAGAAAATTTCATGTGCAAAGATAAAAATGAATACCTGACAGGAGCTGATGATCCAAAGTATCATTGCACATCACCCCAATCGCTGAGCAGTGAGAGATTCCAGGTTTTCCAGACTATGACATCATGATGAAAGAGGGCTTATTTAAAATAATAATAATAATAATAATAATAATAATAATAATAATAATAATAATAATAATAATAATTTATACCCCGCCCATCTGGCTGGGTTTCCCCAGCCACTCTGGACGGCTTCCAACAGAATGTTTAAATACAATAATCCATTAAAATACAATAATCTATTAAAATACAATAATCTATATATATATACAACCGGAGCCTAAGATGCAGCAGCTGTTGTTCTCCATCTACTAGCTAAAACAGGAGGTCGGGGAAGCTTGGCAATCCAGCTGCTTCTTCTCTGATGCTAATCATGGTGCTTAACTCCTTAGCCAACATCCTTTGTTTAGACCAGGGGTCTGCAACCTTTAAGACAAAAAGAGCCACTTGGACCCATTTCCGAAGGGGGGAAAAGAAACTGGGAGCCGCAAAAACATTGCGACATTTAAAACAAATATAACACTACATTTTATTTTAAAAAATCTGATTTAAATATAAAAAAATCCGATTTAAATTAAAAAAAAATTGATTTTTTTTTTAATCATTCATTTTTATCCACCCTGGGGACCACTACCAGGTCACAACCTGATCCAAGGTGGGTTGCAACAGCATACAAATATTTGATTTGTTGTTGTTTTAAAAAATGAGTCCTCAACTGCACACTTGTGTTAAATGTTTGTCCCATGTCTAATTGAAGACTGCTGGCTTTTACAATAATGTTAGTGTCTTTTACCCTTAATATTCCAGACCAGAGGCTATGCTCACCTCTTCCAACCTCCTCTCTTGCTAAATAAAGCACAGAATTGCACCAGAGAAGCCTGTGATGTTTGTGCTGACTTGCATACAGGTGGCTGTAGTAGTTCGTAGTGTTCAAACCTTTTTAGGGGAGTTCCCTGCCCCCTTAATGACAATGGCGATAGATTTTGCACATGAACACAGATCCAAGTTAGGACTCCTCTCTTCCACGCCAACAGGTGCTTTGTCAAGGCTCCCCTAACACACACTCAGGACAGAGGAAAAACTGCAACCTTTTGGGGCGTCATTTTCCTACCCATGTCTCTGTGAGAACCAGCCCTTTATTCTGCCTCCCGTAGTACATCCTCCCACTTCAAGAATTCATTTCCTTTGGACTTTCGGCCCATCTCCACCCCTATTACTCCTTGTCCTCACGAAGGAAGCATTTTCACAAGTTTTCTTTTTGGTGGGCTGTCCGTGCTTCCAAATGCCTGGAAGTCACGACAGGGGCTTCTCCCCCACCTAGTAAATTCTGCCTCTGCATAAGTTACGCAGGTTTGGTTTTCTTTACCAGCCCACCCCCCCACCCCCACCCCGGTCGAAGCAGAGCAATAAGTCATTTACCTCAGCAGGGGACAAGCTCAGCTCCAATAATGAAACCCTTCCAAGGAGTGGGGGGGGGTCGAAACTCGTGACAAGCAGGTAGGTGGTTGGAGAGCAGCATCGCAGGGGGAGGGGGGAAGGAAATGAGAGGGGGAGGGGGAGGAAGCGAGAGAAAGCTTTCCCAGTTTTTATGCAAGCCGGAGCCTGAAAAGTTGCCAGAGCGCGTGCGGCAAGGAGACTAAAGAAGTGCTATTGTGGGTCGAGTGACCTAGAACTGGGAGAAAAGAAAGCGCGGGAGAACAAGCTCCTCTTTCAGCCGCCGAGGAGGAATCCCCCAGATCTCCTCCAGCCACAGGCTGCCCAACCAAACCGGGGCAAAGAAAAGGCACCGCTCTTTGCGCCGCACGTTTGGAGAGGCCACTTTGGAGAGGCCACAGCTGGAGGGCGTGGCGCAGGCGGCCAACTTGCGCTCCCGCGCTCCGCCCGGCAGCCTAAGCAACACACCTGAGGAAGCAGCGGCAGAGGACTCCCCCTCCCCAGTCCCAGTCCCCCACCCCAAGGGACTCGTTGGGGGGTTGCAAAGCCCCCCGCCCGCGGCAGGCAGAGAGCTTGACAGCAGTTTCTGCCCAGCCAGCCCAGCTTTGCGCCCTGGAAGGCAGGGGCGACGCGACTAACCTTGCCTGGTGAGGTCCGGCGGCGGCTCCGCTCGGCGCTGCTGCGGAAGAACGCACAACTGCCTTTTTCTCCATGCAGCCTTTTTAAGCAGCCACGTCCCTGCTGTGCGTGCTTGGGCTCCTAGGCGCCTCCAAGCCCCCTCACGACACGTGCACCCATTGGCTCCTGAGACGCGGGTCCCGGGCAAGGGCGAGTCCCAGCCTTGCTCCAGGGCGGAGAGAGCGCGGTCTGAGGCTGCGAGCGGAACCAGGAGCGAAGGAGGCAGCGGCAGGGAAACAGGCGCTGCTTCCTCGACCATTTTTAAAAAGAGGGCTTCCCCCCTCACCCTCGCCCACCACCCGCCGCCCATGGCCCAGCCCACAGCTGCCTACCTCGTCGTAGCCTCGACGCAGCAGCCAGCAGCAGCTCCACACCAGCAGCAGCAGCCACACCTTCGGAGGGAAACTGCTGCTGTCTGCTGCTGTGCCTGCGCTGGCAGAAACAAGGCACGACGCATGAGCAGAGCAGCACAGCAGCAGCGCCCTCAGCCTCTGGAGGGCGGGCCACCGGCCAGCTGGAGGGCGGCCGCTGCCACTGGCCAGCTGGAAAAGTGGACAGGCGTATCCGCCCCGGAGCCGTGGCAAAGGTGTAAAAGAGCCGCATGCGGCTCTGGAGCCGCAGGTTGCAGACCCCCGGTTTAGACAAAGGAACTGGTGGCAGTATTTAATTGATAAGTATATGCCCCTGATCTCAAAAAGCAACTTGTCTGACTGATTCAATAATAGATTCCTCAATTTATAATTAAAGTGTTGTTTTCTTCTGACAAACTAGTTCTCAGTTGAACATCTCATAACATCTTTAATATATTTACTCGTAGTCTTCAATGTATTTACTCATAGTCTAAAATGAAAAAATTACACAGAAATACAGTGGACACTCGGGTTGCAAACGTGAACCGTGAGGGAGGCACATTCACAACCCGCAGTGTTCGCAATCCGCAGCGCCACATCTGTGCATGCGTGGGTCTCGGTTTGGCACTTCTGTGCATGCGCAAAGTGTGATTTAGTGATCTTGCGCATGTGCGAGCGCTGAAACCCAGAAGTAACCCATTCTGGAAGTCCGTGTTTGGTGCGGTGCGCAACCCGAAAACACGCAACCTGAAGCACCTGTAACCCGAGGTATGACAGTACCACATAGAGTGCTACCTCAGGTTACAGACGCTTCAGGTTACAGATGCTTCAGGTTGCAGTCTCTGCTAACCCAGAAATAGTACCTCAGGTTAAGAACTTTGCTTCAGGCAGGGGTGTTGCTGGGGGGGCGGTAGGGGCGGTACGCCCTGGTTGACAGGGGAGGGTGGGGGTGACAAGCGGTGTGTGTGGGGGGGGACAAGCTGCGGCCCCTCCTGCCACTTCCACGCACCGTCGCTCCCTCCGTCACCCTGGGAGCAGCAGCGCACGGCTGAGTGAGCACCCCGTCCGTGCAGCGCTGCTGCTCCCGGGGTGACCGGTGGTGCATGGGGAGTGGCAGGAGGGGCCGCCGTTTGTCACCCCCACGCGCCGCCGCTCGCTCTATCACCCATGGAGCAGCAGCACACGGTGTGTGCGGTGCTGCTGCTCCCGGGACAACGGAACTAATGGCGGCACGTGGGGGTGACAAGTGGCGGCCCCTCCCACCACTCCCACGCGCCGCCGCTCCCTCCGTCACCACGGGAGCAGCAGCGCATGGCCCGACGCAGGCGCGCTCCGTCGTTGGACCGCCGCTTCCGCGGCTCCCTTTTGAGCTGCAGAGGGAAAAGGCGTGCTTTTTTGCCGCCCCGGGTACCACGGAGCCTTACTCCGCCACTGGCTTCAGGATGAGAACAGAAATTGTTCAGCGGTGGTGGCAGTGCAGCAGCGGGAGACCCCATTAGCTAAAGTGGTACCTCAGATTAAGAACAGTTTCAGGTTAAGAACGGACCTCCAGAATGAATTAAGTTCTTAACCAGAGGTTGTTGTTGTTCAGTCGTTCAGTCGTGTCCGACTCTTCGTGACCCCATGGACCAGAGCATGCCAGGCACCCCTATCCTCCACTGCCTCCCACAGCTTGGCCAAACTCATGCCAGTCGCTTCGAGAACACTGTCCAACAATCTCATCCTCTGTCTAACCAGAGGTACCACTGTATCAATCTGGAACTGTTTCATTAAACTGAGATAGACAATGTGGTGTCCTTCATATTTTGAAGATTGCTATTCCCCTCAGCCACACTTTCCAACAGGAAGAGTAACACCGATAGAGTTGCTGGTTGTAATAGCTGCCTATCCCACTGGGAGTCGTAGGGGAGTAAGAAGAGGAAGGAGAAAGGGGAAGAATCTTAACTGTGGTGATTAAGAGGTAGGAGGATAAATACCTGGCCTATTGCCAAAGAGCAAATGCTTTCCTACTGCGGAATAGCCCGACTCACACAACCAGCACACTTAAAACTAATTAAGTCCTGGTCTGACTGCACTGGCTGCCAATTGAGGACAGAAGTACCTCAAGGACTACCTCTCCCCATATAAATAGACCCTGATCCTGCAATATTGCAATAATCATCTGAGGTCCTTCTTCATGTGACTCCTCCACAACAGCAATCCAGAGTGGCAACATGAGAATGGGCCTTTTCAGCACCAGCTCCCCATTATTAACAATTTTATGACTCTCCAATTGTTCTTCCAATTGTTCATTCAATAGTCCAAGTTCTTCCAATTGTTCATTCAATAGTTGCTGCACGGCACCAACAGGCAGTGGGGTGTTTTTCAGTATTTTCACCACACTGAGCACTTTTTCTAATTTTGATAGATGATATTTTTCAATCTTTACTCCCAGGCCCCACAGGTTCACCTTATTCAGCTCAAAAAGTCCAAATATAGCTCTTTAATTGTTGTTCTCATTAAGTGTCTAAAATAGCCTTTCTCTGTTTCAATAAGATGAGTTGTCAATGGTTCCGACAAATCTTAACAGTATAATAGCCCATAATTATTTGCATATTGTATCTTCTTTAAATCATACTCAGTGCCACATTCCACTCTCATTTCTAGTTGGTCATGCATCATTTTGGTTTAAAGAAAAAGGAAATAATTCTCTCTTTTTTTGCAATTTCTTCCAGTCATTTTCCAAACCTATGAGGTGAGGGGCTTTTTCTGCCCATTTGTTCATTTGAATTTGTTACCTAGAATCTCTTTTTCTAAATCCAATCTCTGCTACCTCCAATCATCTTTTAACATAATTCCATCAATCTCTTCGGGCTTCACAACAGCTCCTTTTACTTGTTTCATCCCTTGATACAGCAGTAAAGCTGTTTTCTCCCATTAAGGCAGGGATAAATTCAAGTCGTTTCCCACAGGTTCTATAGATTATTTCATCTGCAATTACATCTCTGATCAAATCTCTCCAAACTTTCTTCACATCTCATCTCTTAACTGTGTCAGCTGTTCATTAAGGCATTATCATGGTTTTTTTTAAAGAAGCAATGAAGGAGTTAGTGTTATTTTTGCCATGGTTTATTAGACTCTTCCCCCTCACACACTGGAGCATCTCCGTTATGCTGTCCTTATGATGCAGATAAAATTCACTTTTGTTTCCCATTCAGCATATCACGGGAAAGACAGGAAGAAAACAGTTTTACAGACACTGTAGCTTGATAGTAAAAAGCAAATTGAGGCCTATATATCAGCTAAAACTTTTGAAACTCATCAATAGTTAAAGTTTTTTGAAATAATTTCCAACCTGTTATTTAGAACTGTCATCAGCCAACCAGCTGTTTCCTTTTCTGGAAACAGAATCTCAAATTCATATTCATATTCAACAGAATCTCAAATTCATATTCATTTTCAATCTTAGTAATGGTCAAAAGAACTGAAGCCCTAATTTAAGGGTGATTGTGCAGTGAATGGGACAATGTTTTTTTCTTGCTCCAAGATTCCTCTCCACGCTCAAAGTTTCCTATCTCCTCTGGCGTGAAGAATGCCTACTTCTGGGCACATGAGGCATTATACCATCACACCTTGTATTCAAAGGGAGTCTGGCAACAATATTTATGACTTGATTACCTCTTATCACTGCATAATTATCTCTCTTGGCAGAACAATGGCTGATTACTGGAAAATATTAGGAAGCAAACCAGGTTGGTCCCTGACTACTACTTATGCATTCACTTGCAAACACAGATTGAAAATGTCAATGCTTATTCTGGGCCAATTTACAGGACTCCATTACCTCTTGCTGTTGGATAAGAAATGAGTCAATAAAGCTCCTCTGATCATTTTCATCCAGATCTCTGAGGTGTTTTATGAAGGTGGCATTTATGAAGGCAAACAGCTCATCTCTGTTTTGAATGACAGTCTTATAAGCCCCCAGAAGAAAACCAAGAGCAGGAAACATGTTATACAGCTGAAAGGATAAAAATGTGAAAAAAGAAAAAGAGACATTAGGAAAGCTCAGTACTGTACTCTCAGCTGAGTCTCTCGAAGCATGGCTGCCCAAATACAAAACAAAGCTTTTGGATGGCATTTGGAATGGGGGATGGGGTACCTCAGGGCAGTGTAATTTATGTGCAACCACGGGATAATAGGCTACAATGGTTCTCCTCTGGAGGTTCACCTTCAGAGAGGGAGATCTGCCCTTGGAGGCCCCTTCTGAGCCATCATGGAACCAACTATCACTTGTTCTTCTTTGTCCTTGGAGTCCCAATGGCAGTGAGACCAGAAAGGGTGTGTGCAAAGAGACTTTGGTATAGTTATGGGATGACTGTGCCGGGTGAGTTTTTTTAAAATATTTCGAATCCCCTCCAGGTTTCTCAAGATATCAATATTCTGTGTTTTGTATTGAATCCTGAACAATCTATATATATAAAATGCAAGCGTCTCTGCGTCCAGTCCGTGTGTCTCTGGGTTTGCGCTACTGCGCATGTGCCCCAGGGACACAGGGATTGGATGGAGAGACATCGGCCGGGGGCAGTTGAAGCGGGGCGGTTGAAGTGGAACCTCGGCGCTCCAGAGGCCAGGGGAGGCCGAGAGGGGAGGCCACGCTGCCACTCTCGCCGCTGCACCTTCCCGCGCTCGGCTCCATCACCAGCCGGGCTTCCCGCCGCCCACTTGGCCTCCAGGGGACTGCTTTAGCGGGAGGTCGGGGTGGTGGTGGTGGAGAGGCAAGAAGCGGTTTCTCCACTTTCGCGGAGAAGCCGCTGCTTGCCCGCCCCCCCCCCCGCCCCCTGCCAAAGCCTGCTTTAGCGGGACGTGGGGGGGTGGACATATTCTAGCGCCCGTTATTTTAACGGGCTGAAACCACTAGTATATAATAAACATACTGTCCTGCCCACTTTGCATACACTGTTAGGTATTACAATCAACTGTTTGTTTGTTTTAATTGGAAAAATAGATTACCGTGACTGAAGAGCTTCCGAAAAGCCGGATATTTTCATTGACCAACTTCAGAAGTCTTATGTATGTGGGATCTTCATAATCAAATCGTTTGTCTAGTAGTATGGCCACTATAATATTGGCAACAGCTGCATTCATAATTGTGGTGGTCTCAAACGGCTTTCCTATACAGAAATATGACAGTTAAACAAAAATATGGAGAGGGCATTGTTTTTAAGTCTGCTCTTTGCTGCCTTAAGTCCCCACTGGCAGCTTACCTATGTGTAGACCTCATTTATCAAAGAAACTGATTCTAATTGCTGCTGGATGTGGCCATAGCTGGGCTAAGAAATGCTTAAAAGAGCGTGGAAGTCACAGTAGCTATTGGAGTATAATTTACACACTACAGGAACAGACCAATTACGTCTCCACAGGGAACCCTGGGAATGGGTGCCACTGTGATCTAAACCACAGAGCCTAGGGTTTGCTGATCAGAAGGTCGGCGGTTCAAATCCCCATGATGGGGTGAGCTCCTGTTGTTCGGTCCCAGCTCCTGCCCGCCTAGAAGTTCAAAACCACTTCAAAGTGCAAGTAGATAAATGGGTACCGCTCCTGCGGGAAGGTAAATGGCATTTCCGTGTGCTGCTCTGGTTTGCCACAAATGGTATAGTCATGCTAGCCACATGACCTGGAAGCTGTGGGCGGACAAACGCTGGCTCCCTCTGCCTATAGAGCTAGATGAGCGCCGCAACCCCAGAGTCATCCGCTACTGGACCTGATGGTCAGGGGTACCTTTACCTTTTATGGGCTCATCCACACTTCCACTTCACACACGCTTTCCAGGCATGGTTGAAGAAGTTTTTTCTTTCCCCCATTCCTTTTGAAGGGGAAACCCACTCCTTAGCAGTAGATCAGAACTAATGGCAATCTGGGGAAATCCCAAATTGCTCCTGAGCTTGTTTTTTCCCAAGGGAAAGCAGCGGGAGAAGAGGAAGTGTGGATAACGCCCATGGAACACAACACTCTAGGCACATTTAAAGTGCTGTGCTTATGCAACGGTTTGACTTCACTTCCGGATGTACAATGGGATCTGTGCTTCTGGAAGTTAGGAATATGTAACACAATACTCTTGGCACCTTTAAACTACGGTAGTGTAGCTTTGCACCAGAGGAAAACACCAACACACCTTCATAAGATTCAAATTTCTTTATCAGGACACCGCATTCCTCAACAATTCTATCCTCTATGGTCCTCTTTCCCATTCCATAGTCCCGCAATGTGCTTAAAGCAAACCGTCGCATCACTTTCCAGTTTTCACCATTAGATAAACTTACACCTGAAGAGACGGGAAGAAACGTTTCATGTCTACATGGCCATTGAACAAAGAATCAATAAATTATGTTCTGCATTTCTTCCATGGAACTGAGAATGGATCCCAGCTATTCTCGCAGTCAGACTCAGACTTCTGAGCTTTGACAAAGTAGCTGGTAGATATGTCATAAGAACATGAGCTGAGACCAAATAGATAGATAGGATAGAGTAGAGAGTGGTTTGTACATGACAGTGGTCACAGCAGCACTAAGCTTGTTACTTTGCATTCCATGGGCAGACATTATGGCTCCTTCATGTTTCCTGTCTGTGTAGGCTGGGCCAGAAAATGGTCAGTCAGTTTCTGCTTGGTGTGTGGCATTACTTTTCCATGTGACTATTATTAACAATTCACATGTGACAACTTTTACATTCTCCTGTCCCATTCTACCCCAGTTCTACTATATGACTGCTGGGAAGAAGGTGGGAATGGGAAAGGTTTGCTTCAAATGGTCTCCATTCTTGTTTCTTCAGCAGAGTCGCACTGATCCACTGAAAGTCAAGACCAAAAAGAGCTGGCCTGGTCTATTTTTTTAACATTTTAACTTGATCTGCAGAAATCCACAGGTGACACTTTTTGTGACACATTCTCAGCCTAATGCCTGCAGATACTCTGACCATGTCAAAGGCACTGAGGTTGGTTGAAAAATTCACAAGGATTTTCCCCACAGGAAACAATGGATTTTGCTGACTTCATTGGCAAATGCTCATCTTATGAACCATTTCTTGGGAACAGATTGTGTTCACCTGGCGGGACCTGTGAGTGTTTGCAAGCATTACCAGTTCCAACAGAAAGGGAAGTGCCTCACCAAAGCCTTCTGAAAGCTCTTGAAATAATGCAAAGGTGGGCCTGTCTGCAAATGCGTCCGCCTGATTAACCAGAGCCTCCTTTACTGTCTCATATCCTGTCAACACCACAGTTTTCCGGGGTCCCATGTGGAAGCTTAAGACAGGGCCATACTGCTTTGACAACTGAAATTCAACAGAAGAAAAAGTGAGGAACAGAGTTCTGGCATACCCAAAGAATATATTAATGTAAATAATCTATGACAGAACCAAAACTGCATAAGCTTGCACATTTACCTAAGAGTAAAGGCTGTTTCATACATTCTACAGAATCTAGTAGCAAAGTCTGACTATTAGACTATTAAAAGTTTTTCTCAATAACTACTATTGAACTTGGTAGAAATTACTTCCATGTCATTGTGCCTTGGACCGAGCTGAAAACATATGACTTAAGAATTGTAATTTTATGGAATGAATTCCCTTTTTGTATCTTTGCAAATCACCATGCAAAACAGAATCCAAATAATATAATGATAAAGTAAAAGAGCATGGTCTATGCCACAATGTTCTTCAAGACATTTGCTACTAATAGCTGTAGTAGCAACAGTTGCTGGACTCATGATACAGCAGCTCAGCCCTTTCACCCAGTTCAGTAGACTTCACCATGGGAGCAGGGCCAGGGCGGGATAGAGTCCTCTCTAGTTAAATTGGATGGGATCAATTCAAAACTGTTTCCTTCAAGGATGTGGACAAGCTGCTTGGACAAGTGAAGCTGACCACCTGTCTCCTTCATCCATGCCTATCCTGGCTCATAAAAGCTTTGAGGGGTGGTGAATGCTTCCCTCTGTTAAGGAGCCTTCCCAGACCCACTGAAAGTGGTGGTTATAAAACTGCTTATTTTTTATTATTATTTTTATAGATTGCACCCAGCCAATATCAATATCCAACTAGTTGGATAGTTGATATCCAACTATCACATAGTCACAAATCTACCATTCTTGGGCAAGGTGATTGAGCGGGTGGTTGCTGGACACCTGAGGTTGCAGCTCATTTGGATCCCTTCCAGTTGGGATTCAGGCCTCATCATGGGACTGAAACTGCCTTGGTTGTGCTGGTCAATGATCACCAGCGGGCTAAGGACAAAGGTGAAAGCTGTTTCCTAGTTCTGCTGGATCTCTCAGTGGCCTTTGATACCATCGACCATGACATCCTTCTGGATCGTCTGGAGGGACTGGGAGTTGGGCAACCGTTACAGTGGTTTTGCTCCTTCCTGTTGGGGGATGATGATTCAGGCCCCTGGGCTCTCACTTGTGGGGTGCCTCAGGGTTCTGTCCTCTCCCTCACGCTTTTTAACATCTACATAAAGCCATTGGGTAGGATCATCAGGGGGTTTCGGCTGGGTTTTCATCAGTATGTGGATGATAACCAGCTCTACCTCTGTTTTAAAACAGAACCATTGAAGGTCCTGTGTGAGTGCCAGGAGGCGGTCGGAGTATAGATGGTGGCTGACAAATTGAGGTTGAATCCTGACAAGACAGAAGTACTGTTTTGGGGGGAAAGGGCGCTGGCAGATGTGGGGGACTCCCTTGTCCTGAATGGGGTAACTGTGCCGCCTGAAGGACCAGGTGCGCAGCCTGAGTCATTTTGGACTCACAGTTGTCCATGGTGGCGCAGGGCCATTCTTTGTACAGGGCAGCTGTCTATCAGCTCCATCTGGTACGCAGGATGAGACAGACCCTACCTGCCCGTGGACTGTCAATCAATCAATCAATAACAATTTATTCGACCGTCAGTCAGAACACAATCATCCATACAAATTTTAAAAACCTGAGACAACTCAGAGGGGTTTACACTAAAACATACAGTAAAAGTAAATTATACATAAAAACCCATATCGATACCATCGATTTTGACCTTACGCTGTTTAAGGGCCAAAAAAAGAAATTTGGCCACCTCAAAAGTTGTGGTGCCAGTAAAATTATTCAGCAAAAACGAAACCTGACATTCTCCATCTACCAGGCTAAGGTGGCCTAAGAGTGGAGCTATCAGTTTCTGTCTAAGAGCAACATAAAATGGGCAGGTCAGGAGAATGTGTTCGGTTGATTCAACCTTTCCCGAGGCACAGGGACAGACCCTCAGAGCATATGGGACTCCCTTATATCTTCCCAACAGGACCTCTGTTTCCAGGACGTTTAATCTTGCTGCTGTGAGGAGTCTGCGATATTCTACATATTGGATTTCCACCAGGTAAGGGGCTGGTGAATTCCGGAAGATCTGCTCCCCCAAAAACATCCCTGGTTTCACACAAGCAATGTCCTCTTGTCTTGCAATGTCCCTCAGTCTTTGAGAGATCACAGCTTTGGCATGAGAGAATGTCATGGACTCCAGAAAGAGCTGTGACAGTCCGCAAGTCTGCACTTCGTTTAAAATCTCTTTTTCCCACATAGATTGGAAATCATCCCTTAGTATCAGGGGTGCCATGCCTACCGGGTTAAAACAAAGTTTAAGCCATAACCAAAGCTTGGTCTTTAGGGCCACATATCGAAAGGCTTGCCAACCCACTTCTAATCTCATGACTGCACCCGCTACAGACGGGGGAATCCTGAGAATAGCTCTGAGAAATCGAGTTTGGACAGCTTCCAATCTAAGAAAGTCCCTGCGTGTTCCCAAAGATATGCCCGCCAACATAAGAGGGAGAACTTTCATTTGAAAGAGCCTCAAGGCAACTTTCACAGATTGGGCCTGGTTCTTAGCATATAAAGATCTGATCATCATGGCTGCTTTAGAGGCATTAGCAAATATATACTCTTTATGAGCTACAAAGGACCTATTTGATCGGATCACTTGGCCCAAATATTTAAAGCTGTTAACCTGTTCCAGTGTAACACCATTCATCGACCACGAGAGCAATTTTGGTCGAGCAGAGCAAACCATAACCTTAGTCTTAGCATAATTTAGTTGCAGCTCATGTTGTACACAGTATTCATGAAGTGCTACTAACATTCTCCTCAACCCAATCGGGGATCTAGCCAAAAGTGCGGCATCGTCTGCGTACAGGAGGACATTTAGAGGCCGGCCAGCTAATTTGGGAGGATGGTAAGCATTGTTGGCCATATGGGCCACCAATGAATTAAGATAAAAGTTGAACAGAGCAGGGGCCAAAAGGCAGCCCTGTCTTACTCCCCTGGAGGTGGCAATAGGGTTAGAAACTAAACCCTTGTTATCTATCCTGACTCTCAGGAAGGTGTTCGAGTGGAGATTAATTATCAGAAGGAGAAGACGACGATCAATTGTTGTAGCAGCCAGTTTTGTCCATAGCTTTTTCCTGGAAATCCGATCAAAGGCCTGTTTAAAGTCAATAAAGGCCACATGCAGGGTTTTAGGAGTTTTGTCTGCGTACTTTTCAGCTAGGTGGTTCAATATTAATATCTGGTCAGTTGTGGATCTTCCAGGGCGAAAACCTGCCTGTTCATCAGCAATAATATTGTTACTCTCCATCCAGTTTAAAAGCTTGGTTAGCAGGTATCTAGCATAGATCTTCCCGATGACATTTAACAGGCTAATCGGTCTAAAATTGCTTGGCTCTGTACGTGGTCCTTTCTTATGGATTAATACAATCAAGGCAGAGTTCCAGCTTGGAGGGAATTTTGTTGTGGTGTTTATATATGTAAAGAGGGCCGCTAAGGGTGGAATCCACCAATCTTTGTTAGCTTTAATGGCATCGATAGATATAAGATCGTCTCCAGGAGCCTTGCCCGTTTTAAATTGATCTATGAGGGTTTCAACTTCGGGGCAGGTGACTGGCTCCCAGTCCGGCAAAGGTTCCTGATTCACCATTTCATCACCTTCAGTATGGTCTGCGTATAGATCAAAGAAGTATTTTTCCCAGGTATCTGCAGGGATTTGTGGTTCAATCCTGGCTAATGGCCTGCCCAGGTAACCAGCAATTAGGTGCCAAAAAGCAGATTGGTTTTTATTTTCCGCTGCTACCAACAGTTTACTCCAATTATTCCTTTCAGCTGCGTGTTTCTTTTCTTTTAATAGGTTTTTATATTTCTTCCTAAGGATCAGGAGGTGGTTGTTAGGTACAGGGTCGTTTGATGCTCTATAAGCCAGGTATTCACTGTACAGGTATACACTCTATAAGCCAGGTATTCACTACTGCAACGCGCTCTACATGGGGCTACCTTTGAAGGTGACCTGGAAACTGCAACTAATCCAGAGTGCCGCAGCTAGACTGGTGACTGGGAGTGGCTGCTGAGACCATATAACACTGGCCCTGAAAGACCTACTTTGGCTATCAGTACATTTCTAAGAGCAATTCAAATTGTTGGTGCTGACCTGTAAAGCCCTAAACGGCCTCGGTCCAGTATACTTGATGGAACCAAGCAGAGGGTAGTGGCGCCTGCTCTGTGGAACACCCTCCCATCAGATGTCAAGGAAATAAACATCTATCTGACTTTTAGAAGACACCTGAAGGCAATCCTTTTTAGGTAAGTTTTTAATGTTTGATGTTTTATCGTGCTCTTAATCTGTTGGTAGCCGTCCAGAGTGGCCGGGGAACCCCAGCCAGATGGGCGGGGTATAAATAATAAATTATTATTAATTTATTATTATTATTCAGTTGCGGCAGCACAAATATTTGTTAGGTCATGTTCAGAAAACCAGAACAAAAAAGGCAGTTGTATGCATAAATGTGTTTATACCATTAATGACACCTCTCAAACCTAGTTTAGAAAGATAGGCTCAAGGAGGTGGCTGGGCTAGGCAAAGTTTGCATCGGAATTTTTGCATCCTTGAAAATGGAGGGAGAGTCAAACGTGATTTGACACCAGACACCCTGTTCAAATTTCATGTTATAAATTGCAACTAGGTCCTATGTCTATTTATTGGGAACAATAAGAGCAAGTTCTGTAGGACACAAAGGGGAGGGGAGATTTATAGGCTCTAAAATAACAAAATGTACTATTATTATTATTATTATTATTATTATTATTATTATTATTATTTCTACCCCACTCATCTGACTGGGCTGCCCCAGTTCCCTTTAGCCCTGCCATGGGAAGAACTGGAAGCTTTACCTTTAACATGGTTCTGTAAGGTCTCTTCAGATCCATGATGTGGAGATTCCCAATGAGAGGTAAAGGTCTTGGTCCTGGTGGAAGTTTTTGGGAGCTCTTGTTCCAGAAAGTGCCCAGTTTCAAAACAAAGGTAATCATAAGGATAAAGATAAACAATGCTGGAATCGGCTCCATCCAATCCATTTTGTTTCAGGAAGCAATGTTTTGGGGGTAGTGGATATTATGAAGGCTACAGTGCAATTTGGTCAAGGACAATGTCTTGCAACTGCAGTGAGCAGCATATATATTATCCTAGTATCCTAGAAAATCATTAAACCATCCAGTAAAATGGAAATGTGTCCTGTTTTGCCGCTCTATTTTTTTCTTATTCTGCACAACTATTCAAAGCTGTTCATTGGATGATTTGCCTTTCAGTTTAATGTTTACTCAAGGGGGTTCTGCCCACTTCCACAAACTATTGCTTTCCAGAACAGATTCAAATTCTCTTGAATGTGGCTGCAGACATGTCACCCAGATTTTGTATAAATTAATCTGTTATAATGGGAGTAAAGGGCAGCATTCTGAAATTCTTTGGAGTAATCATTGAAATGCTTTTAGGGATGGATGTTTCAAAGTGCACCAGTGTGGACTTCCATTGAGGCAAGAGGGCAAGCACCAAAGCCACGCGGAGCTTCTGAGGACCGCCAGCACCAATGGCGCTGCCTGGCTGGTCTTTGCACCCCCACCATGGCTGCCACAACCACCATGATTGGGGGGTAACCAGGGGTACCCAATGCGACAACCAGGGAGGCTGCACAGAGCCTTAGCGGTCAGTTTGGCCATTTCAACAAATTCTATTAATTTACATCTATATTCTGCTAAGGTTGGGGTCTTATCTCCCTTCCAGTTTTTTGCGATCAGCAATCTTGCAGCCGCCGTAGCATATAATAGAATATTTTTGTTTGTTTGTTTTTTGGAATACTTTCCGGTACTATTCCCAGCAGGAATAGATCCGGTTTTTTGTTAATTTTCAATATTTTCTTTAGATGTTCGTAAACTTCATTCCAGAAGGGCATTAACGTCTTGCACTCCCACCATACCTGCAGAAAAGTACCAATCTCCCCTTCACATCTCCAGCATATGTTCAATTGATTCCGATAGATCTTAGATAATTTTTCTGGTGTGATATACCAGCGGTAAAACATTTTTATCATAATTTCTTTTATCGCGGAACACGCAGTGAAATTCATTTCAATTGACCATAGTTTTCCCCATTTCTCTAAATCAATTACCTTGCCTAATTCTCTTGCCCACTTTATCATAACCTCTTTTGTAGTTTCCTCTTTCAATTCCCATTGAAAGCAGGAGGTTATATACCCTGGAAATGATCTTTTTCCTCGGCTGGATCAATTCCGTTTGTAATTTTGAGAGTCCAGATTCAAATCCTTCTTTTTTATCCTGCCTAAATCTTTGTGTCAACTGGTGGTATTGTAACCACGTGGTGCATATGTTGTTTATTTCCCCATACAGTTTTAATTTCATTCTCCTCAATTATTGTTAAATCTTGGTAGGTGGGCCAATTCATCTTGATGTTCTGTTTCTTTATAGCTATTGCTTCTATGGACGACATCCTTTTTGGAACTTTAGGTTCGAGCAGCCATTTGTACTTTCCCCATTTTATACAATGGTTTTCTTATAATATGGTTTAAAAATTCTTTGTGTACTGCTACTTTGTTATAAATCAAATAGGCATGCCATCCATACCCATTATTCCAACCCTCTAGATTGAGAATTTCGGAGTTATTCAGGGTGACCCAGTCTTTGACCCATTCTAAGCAAGCCGCCTCATAATATAGCCTAAAATCTGGGAGGCCCAGACCTCCTCTTTGTTGTTTGTCAGTTAACAATTTAAATTTAATTCGAGGTTTTTTATTTTGCCAGATAAATTTTCAGATGTCTTTTCTCCAATTGTCAAAGCACTCTTCCTTTACTATTATTAGCAGCATTTGAAAGAGGAACATTAATTTAGGTAAAATGTTCATCTTTACTGCTGAAATACGCCCCCACATGGAGATTTTCAACTTTTCCCAGCTTTCTAATTGACTTTTAATTCCCCTCCATGCTTTTACATAGTTATCTTCGTAAAGATTTATATTTTTCATCGTTATATTTATCCCCAGATATTTTGCTTTTTCTACAGTTTCCAACATAGTTTCAAATTCCAAATTTTTCCTATCTTTTTCATCCATATGTTTGTCATTATTTTTGTCTTTTCTCTATTCACTTTAAACCCTGCCACCTTGCCAAACTCATCCATTACCTTCATCATCTTGATTATGCTTCCCACTGGTTCCTCCACCATCAGTATCATGTCATCCGCGAAAGCTCTTATTTTGTGTTCAGTTCTTCCTATCTTAATTCCTTTAATATCTCTGTCGTCCTTAATAACTCTTATCAATACATCCAAGACTGTGATAAACAATAATGGGGATAGAGGGCAGCCCTGTCTTGTCCCTTTCTCAATGTCAAAAAAATCTGTTAATTCCCCATTTATTATTAAGCTTTTTGCTTTTGATATATTGCCTTAATGTCTGTTAATATTTTAGTTCTGAATTCCATCTTTTCTAGTACTTTGCCCATAAATTTCCAAGATACTCTATCAAAAAGCTTTTTCGGCATCCACCAATACAAAGGCTGTCCTCCTTCCCGGTTTCCAGTCCAAAAACTCTATCATATATATCACCAGTCTAAAATTATTACTCATTTTCCTGCCCGTAAGGAAGCCCGTTTGATTCAACGTGATGACTTCGTTTAATACTATTTTTAATCTTTTTGCTAATGGTCAGCATTGATTATGCTAAAATTTTGTTGTTAAATCTTAATAAACATATTTTTATAAAAAGAATAGAAAAGCAATGACAAACCTAGACAGCATCTTAAAAAGCAAAGACATCACCTTGCCGACAAAGGTCCGTATAGTTAAAGCTATGGTTTTCCCAGTAGTAATGTACGGAAGTGAGAGCTGGACCATAAAGAAGGCTGATCGCCGAAGAATTGATGCTTTTGAATTATGGTGCTGGAGGAGACTCTTGAGAGTCCCATGGACTGCAAGAAGATCAAACCTATCCATTCTCAAAGAAATCAGCCCTGAGTGCTCACTAGAAGGACAGATCCTGAAGTTGAGGCTCCAGTACTTTGGCCACCTCATGAGAAGAGAAGACTCCCTAGAAAAGACCCTGATGTTGGGAAAGATGGAGGGCACAAGGAGAAGGGGACGACAGAGGATGAGATGGTTGGACAGTGTTCTCGAAGCTACTAACATGAGTTTGGCCAAACTGCGAGAGGCAGTGAAGGATAGGCGTGCCTGGCGTGCTCTGGTCCATGGGGTCACGAAGAGTTGGACACGACTGAACGACTGAACAACAACAAATTATATGGAATGAATTCCCTTTTTGTATCTTTGCAACTCACCCTGCAGAATGCTCTTCAAGATATTTGCTACTAATAGCTGTAGCAGCTACAGTTGCTGGACTCACAATACAGCAGCTCAGCCCTTTCACCCAGTTCAGTAGACTCCACCATGGGAGCAGGACCAGGCCAGGAGAGTGCTAGAGTCCAGTCTAGTCAAGTTGCATGGGATCAGTTCCAATATGTTACATCTGAGGATGTGGAGAGGCTGCTTGGACAAGTGAAACTGACCACCTGTCTCCCTGATCCTTGCCCATCCTGGCTCATAAAAGCACTGCGGGTGTTAAGGAGCCTTCCCAGACCCACTGAAAGTGGTGGTTATAAAACCGCTTGTTAAAAAATAAATCTTTGGACCCAGCCAATATGGCCAACTATCACTCAGTCGCAAATCTTCCATTCTTGGGCAAGGTGATTGAGCGGGTGATTGCTGAACAACTCCAGGCATGCCTGGAGGATGTGGACCATTTGGCTCCCTTCCAGTTGGGATTAAGGGCTGATCATGGGACTGAAACTGCCTGGGTCGCACTGGTCAATGATCTACAGTGGGCTAAGGACAAAGGTGAAAGTTATTTCCTAGTTCTGCTGGATCTCTCAGTGACCTTTGATACCATCGACCATGACATCCTTCTGGACCATCTAGAGGGGCTGGGAGCTAGGGGCACTGTTATACAGTGGTTTCGCTCCTTCCTCTTGGACCGTGTCCAGAAAGTGTTGTTGGGGGATGAGTGTTCAGACCCCTGGGCCCTCATTTGTTGGGTGCCTCCGGGTTCCATCCTCTCCCTCATGGTTTTTAACATCTATATAAAGGTGCTGGGAGGGATCATCATGGGGTTTGCGCCACCTGAAGGAACAGATCCACAGCCTGGGAGTCATTTTGGACTCATAGCTGTCTATGGAGGCACGGGTCAATTCTGTGTCCAGGGCAGCTGTGTCCAGGGCAGACCTTTAAAGCCCTAAATGGCCTCGGCCCAGTATACCTGAAAGAGCGTCTCCACCCCCATCGTTCTGCCCGGATACTGAAGTTCAGCGCTGAGGGCCTTCTCAATGCGAGAAGTGAGGTTACAGGGAACCAGGCAGAGGGCCTTCTCGGTAGTGGCACCTACCCTGTGGAGTGCCCTTCCATCAGATATCAAGGAAATAAACAACCATCTGACTTTCAGAAGACACCTGAAGGCAGTACTTTTTAGGGGAGTTTTTAATATTTTATGTTTTATGATGCTTTTAATCTGTTGGGAGCCACCCAGAGTGGCCGGGTAAACCGTGCCAGATGGGCGGGATATACAGCACAAATATTTGCTAGGAATGCTCAGGAAACTGGAACAAATAGGCAGTTGTAAGGATAATAGGAGGTTCTGTAGCAAACAAAGGGTGTGTGTGATTTATAGGCTCTAAAAGAACAAAAGGTAATGTAATGTATTGATGATGATGATGATGATGATGATGATGATGATGATATGACACTCATCTGGCTGGGCTGCTCCAGTACCCTTTAGCCCTGCCATGGGAAGAACTGGAATCTTTACCTTTAACATGGTTCTGTGATTTGGGCAGCTCTTGTTCCAGAAACCACCCAGTTTCAAAAGAATGGTAATTGTAAGGATAAAGAGGAACAATGCTGGAATCAGCTCCATGCAATCCATTTCATTTCAGGAAGCAATTTTTTGGGAGTAGTGGTTATAATGACCGCTCGCCACATTAAAATGGGGGGTGACGTTTGCGTGGTCACGTGTAACCCCATGAATTCTTGGGCAACACCTGGTAGTTTGGCTGGCTGCACCCTCCCCCAGTAGGGATACCTGGGGTTTCCGCCTACCCAGCTAACTGTCCAATCCCGCCTGGGGGAGGCGTAGCCAAGGGATTGGCCAGGTAAGGGGAGGGACTACCCAGCCCACACAATAGAGAGTGTAGCTTACCAGGAAGCAGCAGCCGGGCTCCGGAGCTTCTCCCACCCTCAACTCCCTCAATTAACGCTTACTTTACAGGTTAACCTTTTTCCACAGGCACTCAGGTACTGCTATGCCAAGGCCGTTGTTGAAGGGCCGGAAAGGAATTTCCCTGCATTGGCAGGTTTCGCCTTTCCCGTAGCAATTTGTCACAACATTGGCGGTTTCAGGCCTTGGGCTGAATCCTTTAGTCATCTTTCTAAATGGGGGGGGATGGGGCGGTGACTCCACACCCCCATTGTGGCGGCGATAACAGGGTCCCCCGTTAAAGGGGTGTTGGGGGGAGGCATTGTCCATACGCCGAGAGGCGGCAAAATGGGGGGGGGCTATCTGCTTGAACATATGTTCTCCAGAGCTAGCCCAATCCCCAGACATTCTGGATAACCCTGCAGTTTTGCAGATCCCCGGAGGGGGCTGGGAAAGATAAACGCCCAATGCCTGAGCCAAGGTCTCCCTACATCTGAATCTTAATAAAGTTGTGGCCAATTTTAATCCCATAGCACATTGTCTTGTGTCATTATTCCGCTCAGGGGTCACCTGGGGTTTGGGGGACTCCACCTGTCCGCGCAATGAAAGCTACAGTGCAGTTTCATCAAGAGCTGCATTCGCCAACTGCAATGAGCAGCATATATATTATTGGATGATTTGCCTTTCAGTTTAATGATTACTCAAGTGGGTGGTGCTTACTTGCAGAAACTAAAGCTTTCCGGAACAGATTCAAATGCTTTTGAAGACTGTGAACTCATAACTCAGGATTATATGTAAGCTTAGTTTGTTACACTGGGAGTAGAGAGCAGCATTGTGAAATCGTTTGCAGATAGGATTATTCCACTTTAATTAGGGACAACGGCATTTAGTTTGAAAGTGTTCTGTATTTCATGAACTTTCTCCCATTGAAACACTCACACATCTTTTTCTTTTCAGCATAGTTTTTCTTCATTTTCATCCTGAAACTGTTTTACATGGTGGCATTAGGGTATATCTTTGTACACATTAGAGGATATGACATGCAACAGTGTAACTAAACAGTACATCCTCTCATGGGGCCCAAATCCAATCCTACAAATGTTATGGGGCCCAGTTAAGACAAAATTCAAAGTATTTTAGTGCATGTGGCTGGATTTTCTTAAGAGAGAAGAGAGATTCCAAGTGGACATTTTTTCTATTTCCTGGTGAGCACATGGTGTCTTCCATTGTCTCCATCGTGAAAGGGATTAGCTCCCTGTTCCCTCTCAGGGCAGTTGGTAGGCAGAGAAGGTTTTGAATTTTTCAGAGAAAGTTAATAACTATCTAGGAGTCCAGATACAGAGAGAAGATTGAAGATGGTTGTTTTATTCCAAACCAGAAGCAGAAAGTCACTGAACTAATTGGCAGCATGGAGATTCCAGAAGCAAACCCAGTTGCCACAACTATTATGACAGATTATTTAAAGAACCAGGAGGAAATGAAGTCATTGCCTGACAACAACAAATACAGTTCAGAATCCGAATACTGTACATTGCAGCCACAGAAGTTAACATACCCAACTTCCTCAGCCATTCCTCATAAGGCATGGTTTCCAGACCCTTTTTCATCTTGGTCACAATTCTCTGAACATCCACAGTACTTAGGAATATGATACTTCAATATATTTGAAGGTATATGTTAACATGGGAATACATGATACCAGCTTTGTTGGTTGATCTTTATGCCTCAAGTGTCATAAGAATGGCAGGTAAAGGGGAACACTTCAGGTTTGTGACAAAGCAGGCACCAATTCCACCAGTAGGATACTCAACCCAAATACCCTTGTAGAACAGGGGTGTTTAAAAAATGCTTTCATTGCACACACAGGTAGGATAAGCAACCCAGGAACTTGTGAGTCTTAGAAACGTGGCAGAGCGCAGAGCTGGTGGGGCATGGGCGATGTTGCAAGCCCAATAGCAGGAGTAAGGTCCAGGTCTTCTGGAGATGTTCCAGGGGGTGTCTGGAAGGTGAATTTCTGCAGGAGACTTGTGAAGAAGAGGAAGAGCTCCATTTTGGCAAGAGTCTCACCCAAACATGCTCTCCGACCTGTAAGGAAGCACAGGCAGCAGAGAAACTGGGTTTTGCAGTTGCTTAATAATCTCACAAATACCTTAAAGAGGACTAAAGTGCAGCGAGAAAATAACAGCTCATGGTGCCCATCTTAAAATAATTATGAACTCTGAATACAAGCCATCCTGCAATGCTGAAAACTGGGGGAGGGTGGGGGGAATCTTTTTCAGCCTGTGGCAGCACACCAATGGTCACCAGATCTGGTGGCAGAAATAGCCACAGCAACTGATGTGATTCTTTCCTTTGCACAATAGGTTACATTCCAGGCATGTAAAAATCCCATTGACTAAGCACACACTGTGCAGGTATACACAAAAAGAGGGGAAATTACCTGCAGAGAAAGGCATGAAAGCATCTCTCTTTACGAATTGTACATCAGAATTAAGAAAATGCCCAGGATAGAATTTATGTGGTTTCTCCCATTGAGATTCATCATGCAGCACAGAGGACAGCAATGGTAAGATGAAAGTCCCCTGCAAAGGCAAAGCAAGAGCTTTTTTAAAAAATAAAGCATATGCCTCTGGAATAATTAATATTCAGTGCAGGAGAAATGAGATTTGAGTTGATCTGAGAAATGTCTTTAGTTTGAAAAACTTTAATGCATAAACCATGATCTCCCACCAGAAATGGTTTGTTTTCCAACCTTGTGCTCCTTCCCATTGAATGGTTTAATGGGTTGAAGCTGATGCTGAAGAGCTTGCTTAAAATGGGATCCTATACAAGCCTGCACAGGTGTCACCCACAGTGAAATGCATGGGGCTTACTCCCAGGAAAGCCTTAAAATATATTGTAACTAGTAGGCAGCAGTTCAATCAAACTGATCACCTTTGGAATGAAGTAACCATTGAGGGTAACATCTGTAGCCGTGGCATGTGGCAAGTTGGTTGGGACAATATCGGCAAATCTTTGAATCTCATGGACCACGGCATCTGTATAAGGCATTTTTGTCCGGTGTTCAATCCTTGGCTGAGAAGATCCAACAACCTTTGCAATTTCTTCTTGGACCTTTACTGGGGGACTCAAAAAGAAAAGCATTCATTTTTCTGCTAAGATAATCTGTTTGACTTTGGTCTCTTAAAATATTAATCTCCACAGCATAGAACTGCCATAAACCGGTTCTCCAATTTCCTGGAGTCATAAATTTAATCTCTAGAATTTGACAAAGGTATTTTTAAACAAGACAAACATTTTAGCCAATAACCTGATATATTGAGGGAAGTGGTACCTTTTACATATAAAGGTAGAAAACAAAGATTTCAGGATCCTACAGAGCCAGACAAATTTTGGAGAAAATATAGGAAAGAGTTAGCTGGAGAAAGAGCTTTTGAACTGGAAGCTGGAAGATTCAACAGAGGTGGAGGCGAAAGAGAAATAAATAAGGAACAAGATGACTTTGAAAATTCTAAAGTGGAATGTAAATAGGTTAAATAATGACTAAATGAATAAAACTGAAGATGTTGTAAAGAAGTTCAACTTGGATGTTATATGCCTCCAGGAAATACACATTGTGAAGAAACACAGAAGAATTTTGATACATGAAAGACTGGAAAAGGACTTTTTACCTTCTGATATAACAAAAAATCTGGACCCAAAACAATTATTCTAAGATGAACAAGAGCAGTTTAGAAGAAATGGGTAAATATTTAGAAGACAGCAGACTACGTAAGATACCAAAATAATGGAATTACAGCCAGCAATTTTACAGGCAAAATTAGGGAAGGCATCTGGACCTGATGGACTTTCAGCAATATGTTATAAAAAAATTATAAGATTACCTAATGCAACCTTTAAAAGATATTGTGAAAATAACTTTGAATACAGGAGAGTTACCCAATTCCTGGAAGTGTGTATACATAACTTTGATTCATAAGCAAAATAGAGATTCAAAGCTGGTTAGGAGCTATCAGCCTATTTCGTTTTTGAATAACAATTAGAAACTGTTTGCAGACATATTACCTAATGTGTTGAAAACTGTATTAAAAGAGGTAATCCATCAAGATTAGGCTGGATTTTTGCTGGGAAGACAAATGAAAGATAATAATAGAAACATAACTGATGTAATAGAATATTTAGTAGTGAGAAATGAAAAACGGGCAGCTTTAATGTTTTTAGACTCCGAGAAAGCATTTGACAATGTCTCCTGGGACTTTTTTTTATCTTTAAGGCTTTGGAATATATGGTTTGTGGATACACTTTTATAGAAGCAGTTAAGGCAATATATACTGATCCAACAGTAAATAATGTATTGAGTGAGAATTGTAAAATAACTAAAGGAACTAGACAGGGTTGCCCACTGTCACCTTTATTGTTTATAACAGTTTTAGAAGTTTTGGCACAAAGAATATGGTGTAATCAAGAAAATAAAGGAATAAAAGCGGGAAGAGAATATATAAATATAATATATATAATATAATAATAATAATATAAATTAAAAACTTTTGCAGATAACGTGGTGATCTTTGTTGAGGAACCAATAAAGTCAATCCTGAAGGCACTAGAAGAGATGATTTTTTATTTTTAGAAATAGTAGGTCTTAAAATTAATAAAGATAAAAGCAAACTCCTGGTAAAAATATGAATGATGAGAGTAAAAATAAATTATCAAACTTAAAGAGTGAAAAGAAGATTAAATATCTGGGTGTGTGGTTAAGAGCAAAGAATATAAATTTGTATAAGGATAATTATTTAAAAACTTGGAAAGATATTAAATAAATTTGTAAATATGGAGTAGAATGAAACTTTCATAACTGGGAAGGGTGTCAATCATTAAAATGAATGTATTACCGAGGATATTGTTTTTCTTTATGCCTATTATTATTATTATTATTATTTATTGAATTTATATACCACCCTATAACCAGAGGTTCATAGATTAAATCAAAATATAGAACCACAAAATGCATAATCAAAATAAAAACAACCCAATAACCGCCCCCCCAAAAAAACACATTTTAAAATGTCATAGAATGCTTGAATCAATACCAGTGATCAGCAAGACAGATTGTTTCAACAAATGGCAAAAAGATATTTCTAAATATATCTGGCAAGGGAAAAAATGAGAATAAAATATAAAATATTGATAGATGTGAAAGAGAGAGGATGTTTCTTCCTGCCGCATATGAGATTATGTTATGAAGCACCTTGTCTGTGCTGTTTGAAAGAGTGATTGCTATTGAATAATCCACATATTTTAGATTTGGAAGGTCATGATTATATTTTTGGTTGGCACGCTTACTTAAAGTATGAAAATGTGAAAGTACATAAAGGTTTTTAAAAACCATATAATCAAGGAAAAAATGAATAGATAAGTATAAGTATAAAAACCTGAGATATAATCAACATGGTTACAATATCATCATTTGATTGAAGTATTTAAAAGGGGTATTGGGGTGGGGTTGGGGGTTGGGAAACAAGCATCACAACTAGAAAGACACCTGTTAAACTGTAATGTTAAAGTAATATCCAAAATTTATAAGATGTTATTGGAATAGGAGACAAAGGATGAACAAGTGAAATCTTCAGTGATGCTCTGGACCAATGAATGCATGGGAAAGTTTATCGAGCAAGGATATACAATTTGCAGAATGTTATAGTTTAAGAGAAAACTATATGAAAATGTTATATAAATGGTACATAACACCTAATAGATTGACTCAAATGTATAAACCCAAATTGAATATGTGCTGGAAACATAAAGAGAAAGGAGGTACCTTGTTTCATATGTGGTGGTCTAGTAATAAGGTTAAAGCTTACTGGGAAATGATATATAATGAACTGAAAAAGATGCTTAAGATGTTTTAAAAAACAGAAGCTTTTCATTTTGGGATTGGAACTACCTAAACAGTATATAAATTTATTTATATATACAACCACAGCTGCAGGAATATTTGCCCAAAAATGGAAGGAAGAAGAGGTCCCGACAAGAGAAGAATGGATACAGAAGTTAATGGACTGCACAGAAATGGCGAAATTACCGTGAGAATAATATATCAAGATAACATTTTTTTAATAGAAAGGAATGGAAATGGCTTATTGTGTATTTACAAACAAACTGTAAACATACTAAGACATTGGCAGGATTAATGTAAAACCCTGCAGTTTCAATATATCTATGGGATATATACAGTATGGGAATATATATCTAAAATAATATGTTGAGATAATTTGGAGTATGCAGGAAGATGAAACGAAATGTAAAGAACCACAGAAAGAGGGAGAAGGGAGTCCAGGTTGAAATGTTAAACTTATGATTGTTGTAATATATATGTTTATATAAATGAAAATTATAAATATTTTCTCTCTCTAATAGTTACATATAACTGGAATTAAGCTATCTCAGAATAATGGGAGCCAGCCCAATGAAAAGCACTCACTCTGAATTTCAGGATATTTCATCATCAGTAACAGCCCCCAGCGCAGTGTGGTAGAAATGGTCTCCATGCCAGCAGCAAATAAGTTGATCACAATAACTGTTAAGTTTCCGTTATGAAAATATGCATTCCTCTTGTTCTTCTTCTCCTCCTGGGTTGCAAAGAGTATGAACTGGTTAAAATTATTGGAGTGAGAAAAATTCATGTGCAAAGATAAAAATGAATACCTGACAGGACCTGATGATCCAAAGTATCATTGCACATCACCCCAATCACTGAGCAGTGAGAGATTCCAGGTTTTCCAGACTATGACATCATGATGAAAGAGGGCTTATTTAAACTAATAATAATAATAATAATTTATTTATACCCTGCCCATCTGGGCGGCTTCCAACAGAATGTTAAAATACAATAATGTATTAAAATACAATAATCTATATATATACAACTGGAACCTAGGATGCAGGGGCTCAGTGTCAACACCCCAAAATCTTGTGCCTCTCTATTGTCATAGCTGTTGTTCTCCATCTACTAGCTAAGACAGGAGGTCGGGGAAGCTTGGCAATCTAGCTCCTTCTTCTCGCATGCTAATCGTGGTGCTTAACTCCTTAGCCAACATCCTTTGTTTAGACAATGGAACTAGTGGCAGTATTTAAGTGATAAGTATATGGCCCTGATCTCAAAAAGAAACTTGTCTGACTGATTCAATAATAGATTCCTCAATTTATAATTAAAGTGTTGTTTTCTTCTGACATACATAGTTCTCAGTTGAACATCTCATAACATCTTTAATATATTTACTTGTAGTCTTCAATGTATTTATTCATAGTCTAAAATGAAAAAATGACACAGAAATACAGTGGACACTCGGGTTGCGAATGTGATCCGTGTGGGAGGCACTTCACAACCCTCAGCGTTCGCAACCCGCAGCACCGCATCTGTGTGTGGTGCGCAACCCAAAAACACGCAACTTGAAGTGTCTGTAACTCAAGGTATGACTGTACCACATATAGTGGTACCTCGGGTTACAGATGCTTCGGGTTACAGACGCTCCAGGTTACACCTTCCGATAACCCAGAAATAGTACCTCAGGTTAAGAACTTTGCTTCAGAATGAGAACAGAAATTGTGCGGCGGTGCGGCAGTGGGAGGCCCCATTAGCTAAAGTGTACCTCAGGTTAAGAACAATTTCAGGTTAAAAACGTACCTCCAGAACAAATTAAGTTCTTAATCAGAGGTACCACTGTATTGATTTGGAACTGTTTCATTAAACTGAGATAGACAATGTGGTGTCCTTCATATTTTGGAGATTGCTACTCCCTTCAGCCACACTTTCCAACAGGAAGAGTAACACCAATCGACTATGGCAGACCAACACGGCTACCCACCTGTAACTAATAGAGTTGCTGGTTGTAATAGCTGCCTGTCCCACTGGGAGCCAGAGGGGAGGAAGGAGAGGAAGGAGAATCTTAACAGTGGTGATTAAGAGGTAGGAGGATAAATACCTGGCCTATTGCCATAGAGCAAATGCTTTCCTACTGTGGGGTAACCTGCCTCAGATAATCAGCATACTTAAAACTAATTAAGTCCCAGTCTGACTGCACTGGCTGCCAACTGAGGACTGCAGTACTCAAGGCCTACCTCTCCCCATATAAATCGACCCGGATCTTGCAATAAGGATCTGAGGCCCTTCTTCATGTGGCTTTTCCACAACAGCAATGCAGGGTGGCAACATGAGAACGGGCCTTTTCAGCACCAACTCCCCATTATTAACAATTTTATGCCTCTCCACTCTAAGTTATCCCAATTGTTCATTCAATAGTTACTGCATGGCACCAACAGGCAATGGAGTGTTTTTCAGTATCTTCACCGCACTGAGCACTTTTCCTCATTTTTCTCATATTTTTCAATCTTTACTCCCAGGCCCCTCAGGTTCACCTTATTCAGCTCAAAAAGTCCAAATAAAGCTCTTTAATTGTTGTTCTCATCAAGTGTCTAAAATAGCCTTTCTCTGTTTCATTAAGATGAGTTATATACTTAACAGTATAATAGCCCATAATTATTTGCATATTGTATCTTCTTTAAATCATACTCAGTGCCACATTCCACTCTCATTTCTAGTTGGTCATGCATCATTTTGGTTTAAAGAAAAAGGAAATAATTCTCTCTCTCTCTTTTTTGCAATTTCTTCCAGTCATTTTCCAAACCCATGAGGTGAGGGCCTTTTTCTGCCTGGTTTGTTCATTTGAATTTGTTAACTAGAATGTCTCTTTCCAAATCCAATCTCTGCTACCTCCAATCATCTTTAAACATAATTCCATCAATCTCTTCCGGCTTCACAACAGCTCCTTTTACTTGTTTCATCCCTTGATAAAGCAGTAAAGCTGTTTTCTCCCATTAAGGCAGGGATAAGTTCAAGTCATTTCCCACGGGTTCTGTAGATTATTTCATCTGCAATTACATCTCTGATCAAATCTCTCCAAACTTTCTTCACATCTCATCTCTTAACTGTGTCAGCTGTTCATTAAGGCGTTATCATGGTTTTTTAAAGAAGCAATGAAGGAGTCAGTGTTATTTTTGCCATGATTTATTAGACTATTCCCCCTCCCACACTGGAGCATCTCCTATATGCTGTCCTTATGATGCAGATAAAATTCAGTTTTGTTTCCCAGTTAGGATAACACAGGAAAGACAGGAAGAAAACAGTTTTACAGACACTGTAGCTCGATAGTATAAAGCAAATTGAGGCCTATATGTCATCTTAAACTTTTGAAACTCATCAATAGTTAGTTTAAGCTTTTTGAAAGAATTTCCAACCTGTTATTTAGAACTCTGTCATCAACCAACCACCTGTTTCCTTTTCTGGGTGCTAATTTATTGGTAAACAGAATCTCAAATTCATATTCATTTTCAATCTTAGTCATGGTCAAAAGAACTGAAGCCCTAATTTAAGGGTGATTGTGCAGTGAATGGGCCAATTTTTTTCCTTGCTCTAAGATGCCTCTCCACCCTCAAAGTTTCCTATCTCCTCTGGTGTGAAGAACGCCTACTTCTGAGCACATGAGGCGTTATCCCATCCCTCACTTGTATCAAAAGGGAGTCTGGCAACCATCACCTCTCATCACTGCATAATTATCTCTCTAGGCAGAAGCATCAGCAGCCAAAGGTCACTCTGCCCTAATTACACCCCTGGAAATTCATATATGCCCATTGGCATGTTTTCTTGATCAGGGATTTTTTTCCAGAAATGCTGGAGAGCATGCAAACTTTGCCCCTGCAGAAGCGAGTTCTGTAACACATTAACAATGGCTGACTATTGGGAAATGGTAGGAAGTATACCAGGTTGGTCCTGACTACTCCTTACTTGCAAACATGAATTGAAAATGTCAACGCTTATTCTGGGCCAACTTAAAGGACTCCATTACCTCTTGCTGTTGGATAAGAAATGAGTCAATGAAGCTCCTCTGGTCATTTTCATCCAGATCTCTGAGGTGTTTTATGAAGGTGGCATTTATGAAGGCAAACAGCTCATCTCTGTTTTGAATGACAGTCTTATGAGCCCCCAGAAGAAAACCAAGAGCAGGAAACATGTTATACAGCTGAAAGGATAAAAATGTGAAAAAAGAAGAAGAGAGATTATGAAAGCTCAGTACTGTTCTCTCAATTGTGTCTCTCAAAGCATGGCTGCCCAAATACAAAACAAAGCAATTGAATGGCATTTGGAATGGGGGATGGGGTACCTCAGGACAGTGTTATTTATGTGCAACCCTGGGATAATAGGCCATGGCGGTTCTCCTCTGGAGTTTCGCCTTCAGAGAGGGAGATCTGCCCTTGGAGGCCCTTTTCAGCCATCGTGGAACCAACTATCACTTGTTCTTCCTTGTCCTTGGAGTCCGATGGCAGTGTGGCCAGAAAACGTTGTGCAAAGAGACTTTGTTGTAGTTATGGGATGACTGTGCTGTGTGAGTTTTCTAAACATTTCGAATCACCAGCAGGTTTCTCAAGATATCAATATTCTGTGTTTTTTAGTGAATCCTGAACAATATAT